>NC_022018.1:2831396-2836583 GCF_000317375.1 Microtus ochrogaster | reverse complement strand
CTACCTACCTACCTACCTACCTACCTATCTATCTATCTATCTATCTATCTATCTATCTATCTATCTATCTATCTACCTATTTCTGTGCCATTCTTCATAGCCTTCGTCATATCATACCCTAAGATAACATGCGCAGGTATAACACAATTTCCTCACAACTTTGACCTTGTATCAATTTCTTTACTTTGTTTTGTAACTGTGGATACTCTCAAGAGCCAACATCAGCATCATTTTGGAAAAACAGCTGGTATAAATCCAGACCCATAACACACTGAGTGCAGAAGAGATCTAATCCAGAAGTAGTTCTTTCAAAGTAAATACCACGTCAGCTGAAGTGATCACTATTATTAATGAGCAGTATCTTATTCACTGAACAAAGACAAAATAAAACTCCAATCATTATGGGATATTTGATCACACTGTGTGAATTTTTTTTTTTACAATTATGATTGGTTCAACAAAGAGCTGAATACCAAGAGCTAGGCAGGAGAAGTTAGGTGGGACTTCCAGGCAGAGATAGAAACTCTGTTAGTATCTGGTGCAGCAGGAGACACCAGTGAGACATGGAGGAAGTTGGATATACAGAAAAGAGGACAGGTAAAAAGCCCTATGGTAGAATGCAGATTAATAGAAGCAGGTTAATTTACAGTATAGGAGTTAGTTGGGAACAAGCCGAAGGTAAAGGTCAAGCTTTCATAATTAATAATAAGACTATGTGTCATTATTAGGAAGCTGGCAGTCACAAAGAAAGTCAGACAAAGAAGACCAAATACACCAAATGGATTCAAAAATCTGAATAAAATATACTAACATCAAAGACTCGAGAGAGGAAACTGAACACCTGGAAATGGCCTTATGAAAAGAGAAGCGAGCAGCAACAGAGAGCTGGAACTTAATTAAGCCAAGTGCCCCAAATTTGGGTTCTGTTTTTACAATTGTCCATGTGATCTGAGCTCATTTTTAACATTTTCTACATCTTATACTGCTTGTATAGAATTTTTATGATAAAACTATTTTGAATAATTAATGTATATAAATACTCATATATACTTTACCATAATATTGAGTAATAGTAGCTGCTATTACTACCATCATGACCATCAACAATCACCCTTTCACAGCAGGGGGAGGTCTCATCATCATCATCATCATCACCATCACCGTTATCACCATTACACCCTTACAGAGCAGAGGAAGGTCTTACCATCACCATCACACCCTTTCCACCACAGGCACAGGTTTTTATTAGTTACTTTTCTGTTGCTGTGACAAAGTATTCTGACAAAAGCTACTTAGGGGAGGGAGGGTTGATATTGGTGTATAGTTCTAGAGGACACAGTCCACCAACAGCAGGGAAGACGTAGCAGGCAGAGCAGGAACAGTGTCAGAATAGGAAGCTGGTTGGTTATATTGCATCCGTACTCAAAAAGCAGAAAGCAAACAGGAAGCGGGCCCACCCCCACTGATCCACTTCCTCCAGTGAGGTTCCACTTCCTAAAGGCTTCACAACCTTCCAAACAGTGCCACCTGCTGGGAGCCAAGTGCTCAAAACTGTGAGCTGCTGTATGGTATTTCCATACCCTAACCACCATGAGTCCGTTAAAGACAGTTACCTTATCTATTCTTGTTTATATATATACACACACATGTATATATATATATATGTATATATATACATATATATATATACACACACACACATATATAAAGATATATGAATGGAGGATTGTTGTTACAGTGTAGTAAGTACTTGCTTAGCATGTGTAAGGACTTGGGTACAATTCTCAGGACTGCAAAACAACAAGAACAAACTAGACACACACGCACAGCCTCCAGATACATGTCAACCTGAGAACAAGGCAGGAGGAAGTACCAGTGGTTCACAAGAAGCACTGAATAAATGCCTACTGAATGGATGATGGATAAATGAAATGGAAAGGCCATGTGTCCCCTCTCATCACAGATGATAAGATCCTTCCAAAAAAATATGTTTTGACTTTGTTTTTGTAATTTTCCATTCCACTGGATGGAATGTGTCCTTTTGGAAGTATCCCTTTGAGGCCACTAACATTCACAGTCCTCAAGGACAGCTGTACAGATATTCAGCTGAAGATGTCATTCTGTAGTTTCTAAGGGAGCAATGGTAGCAGCAGGGAGACTCTGCCAGTGACTTCCTTCTCCTAGTAATCACAACAGTAGAGTGTTTTCTATGAGCACTAAGGACCTAAGGAATCTTGAACTGTCATTTGACAAAATCAAATTAGAATTGATACAGTGTTCATTCAATAAAATTCCTATCTGGTTCATTATGGCAGAAGATGAACACAGCAAAGGTTCTAAGTCTACTGAAGGTCTGCCTAACTGACCTCCCTACTCGTTATGGTGTTCAGTCAACAAAAGGTAATAACCCTGTCGTGTCACTTAGACACTCTGGCAATGCTTGCCTCTAAAGATGGTCATTATGATAGTAGCCAACAGTAACAGGAGTCATAAGCAAGACTACTAGTTTAGATGACTTATGTACTTACTAACTTGCTTCTTACAAAGGTCTCTACACTGCCTGGTGGCCTATTCTCTGTACTGAAACACACACACACACGGGGGGGGGGGGCTATCACATTTTATAACTGCCACTGCTTGGCTTAGTGTCACCCTTTACCATGGCATGAGAAGGAAATACACAGATAGTTATTCGAAATGTAGCTTTTAAAATATCCTTTCTGTGGCAGCCATTGTTCCATTGGAACACAGCCGCCATGTCGCTAAGCCAGTAGTTCTCAACCCGTGGGTCACATATCAGGTATCCTGTATACCAAATATTTACATTGCAATTCATGACAGTAGCAAAAACACAGTTATAAAGTAGCAATGAAATAATTTTATGGTTGGGGTCACCACAACATGAAGGTATTAAAGGGTCATAGCATCTGGAAAGTTAAGAACCAGGCAGTTAAGTCCAGGTCTGTTGGCCTCAACAAGGGTCACAAGGTGCAGAAGAAGGTGAGCAAGCCCAGACACAGCCAGTACACAGGCGTCTCACCAAGCACACCAAATCCAAGCACGGCACCATCCAGAAGGCACACGGCTCCACTCCCTAGAAGTAGGTGTCATGGGGGTGGTTCAAGGTCTCTAAGGACAAACTGGTGTTCAAATTCAACCAGGAGAATGTGGGGACACGCATCTGTGGCAAGAGAACACCAGAAGAACCAAGTACTGCCAATCTTGAGGGAGGCTGTGGCCAAGGGCATAGCCCACTCCACCGTCCCCTTTTTCAATAAATATTTATACTGCAAAAATGAATAAGATATTCCTTTGAAATGTAGCATATTTTAGAATGTTGCTTATTGATACAGTTTTCATTTGTGCTAACTAAATTAGCACTGTGATAGTAGACTCAACGTTTGTTACACAACTGAAGAAAGTGACTATCTCTAGGTCACAGTCTCCCGGTTACTAATACTTCAGCAGTCTTATGCAGGCACAGATCAGGAAACCACAGTGGACAAAGTCATGTTTGCAATGGTTGTGTCAAGACTAGAAGACAGCGTTTCCCAGACTTTCACCCTATCTTCTAGCTCTGATGTTCTTCCCACTGCCTCTTCGCTAATGTTCCGAGGCCTTAGAAAGCATGGGAGACATGTGCTGTTCAGGGCTAAGGACGTCATTCTGAGCATCTTGAGTAGCCCCAGTCTCTGCACTCCTTCCTGGTGACTGCAAAGAGACTCTTCTTTTTTTAAAAAATTTATTTATTTATTAAAGATTTCTGTCTCTTCCCCGCCACCGCCTCCCATTTCCCTCCCCCTTCCCCAATCAAGTCCTCCTCCCTAGTCAGCCCAAAGAGCAATCAGAGTTCCCTGCCCTGTGGGAAGTCCAAGGACCACCCACCTCCATCCAGGTCTAGTAAGGTGAGCATCCAAACTGCCTAGGCTCCCCCAAAGCCAGTACGTGCAGTAGGATCAAAAACCCATTGCCATTGTTCTTGAGTTCTCAGTAGTCCTCATTGTCCACTATGTTCAGCGAGTCCGGTTTTATCCCAGGCTTTTTCAGACCCAGTCCAGCTGGCCTTGGTGAGTTCCCGATAGAACATCCCCACTGTCTCAGTGTCAGAGACCCACATTGGAGCACCGGACAGAAATCTCAAGGTCCAAATCAGGAGCAGAAGGAGAGAGAGCACCAGCAAGGAACTCAGGACCGCGAGGGGTGCACCCACACACTGAGACTCTTCTTATTAAGAATAGGCGTAGCATTTCTATGTCCTGGATGCTGGCAAGTAGCAGAAGTATCAATATGTATTTCTTATTTTTAAATAAGGCTATCTCTAGAGGAAAATGATTATCTTTCCACAAAAATGAGAATGTTGATATGGATGTATTAAGAATAGCACCCCAGGGCTGAGGAAATGGTTGGGTCAGATAAGGTGCTTGCTGTGCAAGCATAATGACCTGAGAAATCACTCAGAATCCAAATAAAAAAATGCTGGGTCCTCTCATCCCAGTGCCAAGGAGTCAGAGAGACAGGATACTACCTGGGGCTCATCGCTCAGACAGTCTGACCTAATCTGTGAGCTCCAGGTTCTGTGAGAGACCCTGTCGCAAAAAAGTAAGGTAAAAAGAAAGTAAGGAAGATATCTAGTGTTGATCTCTAGCTTCTACACAAGTATATACATATGCATAATCAGAAACTTGTCTATACACAAAAATAGAACATTATAGTTCTGTTTCATGTAAGTGCAAAATACAAGACATCCATAGTAAATCCTTAGTAACAAGGACCAGTCAGCACAAAGAATGAGAAGTGGCCCAAACAATATTTTATTCATGGATATAAAATAAAAAATTAATTTTGGAAGTATAAGAAGTAAAAAATAATTTACTTTTACATTTTAATATTTAAAATTCCAATTTCAGTAATATTAGCCTGGCATATTTT
This sequence comes from Microtus ochrogaster, assembly GCF_000317375.1. NCBI lineage: Eukaryota > Metazoa > Chordata > Mammalia > Rodentia > Cricetidae > Microtus > Microtus ochrogaster. The sequence goes on along the minus strand of NC_022018.1, from coordinate 2,831,654 downwards.
CCTATAAATCCTAACAGAAATACCAAACCCACAGTTTATAATCTGGGCTGACTGTATAAAACAAACATACTCAGACTTCTTAATTCTGTTCACTTTGATTTTTAGGGACTTTACCTTTTGAATAATTCAAACTTGGTCTCATAACCAGAATGACAATCAACTCACAGAGACTTCAAATAAATGTGAGGTCCCTGTCCTTCCTGAAGTCATGTCAAGCAAGGTCAACACATTCTTTATATAGTGATTGGTTGTGTAACC
>NC_022018.1:2826030-2829651 GCF_000317375.1 Microtus ochrogaster | reverse complement strand
TAACATGAGAGCAGTCTTTAAGTCCTCCTCCTCCTCCTTCATTATAACCACAGCATATGGTTTCTCAAATTATGTAAAAGAGATGCAAATTATTCAAGAGAAACTGGTTCCTGTGCATAATCATAGCAACAGGTGTCTATTTTAAACACACTAGGACTAACTAATGAATGTTTGTATTCCTAAAATATTCTTTGGGATGTATTCTAGGAAATCATTTTTAAGGACATTCATAGAATTTATTAAAAAACAATGAAAACCTGGAACTCATTTTCAGGGATGCTCTCTTTGCAACATTAACAGATTTCCTCAAAATACTTTTGCTGGGCCAGGAAAATGGTTTGAATGGTCCAGTGCCTGCTGTACAAACATGAGGACCTGAGTTCAGATTGCCAGCATCTGTGTAAGAAAATAACAAACTTCTCCCATGTGGAAATCAGTGTGGTAGTTCCTCAGAAAACTAGAAATAAATCTACCATATGACCCAATTATACCACTCCTGGGCACATACCCAAGGGACTCTATTTCCTGCTATAGAGACACATGCTTATCCATGTTCATGGCTGCTCTATTCAAAATGGTTCTGCCATGGAAACAGCTTAGCTGTCCATCAACTGATGAGTTGATAATGAAAGTGTGATAGCTATTTCCAATAGAATGTTATTCAGCTGTAAATAAAAATGAAATGGTTTCACTCATGGGGAAATTAGTGGTCTTTAGCATCTTTAATGTGGAGTACCAATAGAATCCAAAAAACTAGGAAGGAACAGTTGGTGGAGGAGGAAGAAAGACCCTAAGAGAGATGGAACAGTAGAACACAGGTAGCAGTAACAAGGAAAAGAGGGATAATGGGGAGAGGAGATGTCAGAGGAGGCAAGAGGAGAGGCACCGAAAATGAGGATAGTTGAATAAGTCATACTGAAGCTGTTGAAGCTGACTATTTTTCACACACACACACACACACACACGCACACGCACACGCACACGCACACACACCTAACACATATCATAGGCTGCCAAATAGAAAGCTCACTGCCAGATGTGGGATATCTCCCTTCTAGTTCCTGAGTGTTTCAGAGACCATGAAACAACATGGGTTATTGTTATTGCTCTTAGCTGCCCGCCAGAACTTTTTGGCAGGACTATCTTCATACAGATACCATATGCATTGGTCACAAGACATGGAAAAATCAAGTTGGTTCTGACCAAGAAACTTTCTCCCTGGCACATAGCACTCAAAGGTGTTAAGTAGGCTGGGGGAGGAGAAGCATACACAGTCTTACTCAGTGGTGAGTCCTGTAAACTTCAATAATGGCCAGAATTGGAGATATACCTATTGGTGCAATTGTGGCAGAATGGCATGGGGTAATCAAATGCTCTGATTTGCTAACTATTTTTATATACAGTCCAAGCCTACTCTGGTGTCTGATAAATAGAGGCACCCACAGTGTGATGGGCCATCCTACAGCAAATTAATAATCAAACAATCCCTCACACACATGCCCACAGACTAATGTGATTATACAATTCTTCAACTAAGGCGTCCCTTCTCAGATGACTCTGGGCTGGGTCAGGTTGACAACTGAGAGTAACCAAAGTAAGGGTAATCAAACACTTTCTGGTTGGAATAAAAGTCCATTCCACAGAAGACAACACATGCCTCGTAACAGTACATCTTACTCAAGTAAGTAAGTTCTTACTTACAAGAACTCATGGTTGGAGAGCTCACAAGATCCAAGTGTATACCACACTACTTTATTCTGCTAAATGGACACACCAGCAAAACTGCCTCTAAATTTATCTCTTTCTATCCAAAGATTAGTATGGCTCTCAAACCTTATAGGGAAGCTTCCCTTCTTCAGTGATTGGCAGTTCAATGTAGAAGCTACAACTACTCAAAGTAGAGAGAATAAACGCCAGCAAAGTATTCAGCTACGGATAGGACTTCCGTTTCCCACACCACTCTAATGGCTCAGGTGGAAGTGGGGGCAGAAAGGCTGTAAGGATCAGAAATCAGGAAGGACCAGAGCAAAACAGTGTGCTCTGGGCGTGACAAGACTTCTGTACCCACGAGCTCATAGCAGCTGTGGTGGCCTGTGCAAGAATTGTACAAGATCAGTCAGCATTACAGCATGGAACAGGAAGGGATTCCCGAGTTCCCACTTCTAACAAAGGAGCTGTGGACAGCTGATGGCATCTCAGGAAGGGAGTGTCAGGCTGATCATGATCCAAAGGATGCTCCCACACATAGAAGTATATGAGCAGCCAAAATGAAGTTAATGGGTTTAAAAAAATAAAGAGGATATAAAGCTGAGTATGGGTAGGGAGAGAGGGCTGGATGGATCTGGGAGGAGATAGGGGGGAGTTATTGGGGAATAAATATAATGAAAATACATTGCATGGCATCCTCAAGGAATTATTAAAGATATTCAACAATAATCCAAAACAGCAACAACAAAAGCCTGCATCTGGCAGCTGGTGCCTGTAACTTTTGCGCTGGATACCTGGAGGCAGGAAAACCACAGGGGATTACTGGCTAGCCTGCCTAACCAAGACAGTGAGCTCCAGGTTCAGTGAGAGACCCTGCCTCAACAAATCAAGATGGAGAGCAATATAGGTAGATAATCAAAAGTCAGCCTCTGGCACAAACAGTTGAGTGGATCTGTCTACACAGTTTTTCTGTTTGCAAAGGGTGATTGAACGCAACTCTTATATAGTTTTCATGAACCACAAGTAATCTAGACAACAACCACAGTGAGACACAGACACTGGCAACTTTCTGTGTGGATTACAGAGCTTTCTGTGAATTATGTCAAAAACATACTTTTTAAAACAATTTTTTATTTTTTAAAAAAAGTTTTTTCAGCCTAAGTTCCTGAGAACACACGGACACAGTAATAAATGCTCTGGTGACTCTTTTGTTGTTCATTTTGATAGTGACCCGAGAGCAAAAATCAAGAGACTTATTCTTTTATTTGCCTCTTTTATTATTGGCCATGTTCTTAGAGAATAAACTTTATTGTAACAACTTGTTAGTATGCAGAAACTGTGGAGATTGTTCACGTCTCTCTCCAACAGCCAGGATGGAGAAGAAAGCAGTGATCCAGGCCATCACTTTTCAGGCTATGTTGCTCCTTCCATAGGGCAAGAAACAAAGACGTTCCCTCCCATCACACCCACACAGCTAAGTCAGCAAGTTGCTTAGTTATTTATTTTACATTTCCTGTGCTGGTGCAGTTACGTGCTGTTGTGACTGTGTGGAGGTCGGAGGACAACTTCCAGAGTCAGTTCTCTCCTTCCACCAAGAGGCTTCAGGTTTCAGACTCAGGTTATCAGGCGTGCTGGCAAGCACTGTTAGGTCATGAGCCATCTTGCTAAACCAAGGATGTGTGTTTCATAGAGTATGGCCAGAAAGCTAAAATGCACTCGGTTTTGGTTTGGTTTGGTGTTTTTGCTTGTTTTATTTTTTTATGATGATGTTGTTTTTGGTGGTGGTGGTGGTGTGTGTGTTCAGATTTGAAAAAAGATCTTTCTATGTAGCCCATAGAACTTACTTTGTAGACCTGGCTGGCACTGAATTCACAGAGATCTGTCTTTCTTTACTTCCCAAGTGCTGAGATTAAA
>NC_022018.1:2818291-2825042 GCF_000317375.1 Microtus ochrogaster | reverse complement strand
AATTAACCATCCTCAAAGACTATACACTTACTAAATACAGGTTTATTTCTTGGTGGGTTCACTTTGGTATTAAGCTAACTTAGAACTTATAACTATTTCTATATCTGAAATCAGATCAAATAACCATTCTACTTTTTTTAGACACAAAAGAGTAAGCAATATTATTAAATTCTAATCAAATCTAATATTTATTAAAATATATATTTTAAAATGTCTTAGCACATGGATGGTGATGGCAGATGTCTTTAATCCCAGCAGTTGGGAGGCAGGGGCAGGTGGATCTCTGTGAGTTCGAGGCCAGCCTGGTCTACAAGAGCTAGTTCCGGGACAGGCTCCAGAGTTGATGTAGGTAGGTCTTCTGTCTATGTGTTGCTTTCATTGGTTAATTAATAAAGAAACTGCTTGGCCTGATAGGTCAGAACATGGGTGGAGTAGACAGAAGAGAATGCTGGGAAGAAGGCAATGAGGCAGATGCCATAGCTCTCCTCTCTGAGATGGACACAGGTTAGAATCTTCCCGGTAAGCCACCATCTCGTGGTGCTACACACATTATTAGAAATGGGTTAATCAAGATGTGAGAGTTAGCCAATAAGAGGCTGAAACTAACGGGCCAGGCAGTGTTTAAATGAATACAGTTTCCGTGTAATTATTTCAGGTGTAAAGCTAGCCAGGCGGCAGGAAGTGGCCCGCCGTTCCTTCTACACAAAGCTAAAGAGAAACCCTGTCTCAAAAAACCAAAATAAATAAATAAATAAATTCTTAGCACAACTTCAAAAATCTATAATTCACTAAGTTTAGTCTCATCATATATTTACTTCTATAGGTGGCTGCATCCTCCTCACTTAGCTCTATGTATTAACATGAATTTTATATAATTAATACAGAGTAGATTGAAATGCAAACATCTCCTTAGTTATAATCTTTTAGATGCTTAAGGACATCATGGCTCACAGTGCAATTTCACTAACAACGATGTAATCACAAGGACCTAGGGACAATCAGGTGTCCTGGGATAATTTTCACTTTAATTAGTTTCAACTCTATTTGACAAATATTATTCCACTGGAAAAGTCACAAACCTATTTAAAACTCTAACTCACTTACAAATTAAGACAAGAACTTCAAGAACCATCTTTCGAGAAGATGTTAAAAATACTGAAAACTATTTCCAACCTGAGTTGGAAAAAAAAACTAAAACCAAGTGTAAAAACTTAGCAGACAACAGATATGACATGTGTCCTAAACATTTCTTTTAGAGCAGTGTTTAGTTAAATTGAGAAATTAAACTTCAATTAAACATTAAAGAATGCCTCCCGCCACTGTCATATCTCATGCACAGCTAATGGATTCCCAGTGTTTCCACCAAGAAAGCTGCCTTTCTGAGGGCAAAGGGCACGACCAACGAGACCCGGCTTCCACAGATGAATCAGTTTCCATACTGTGCAGTCTCTTAATACAGGCTCTCAGTGCCAGAAACAAATAGAAAAGCTAGACCAATATTTGCGTTCACCTCAGGAAACATCACTATAGAAAGTTCTAGTTCCACGTAATAATAATTGGTTTGCTTCCCTGTTTTTTTGTTTGCTTGTTTTAAACAAGTTTTCATCATGTTGCCCAGGCAGGGCTTGAATTCATGGTTCAAGTGATTCTCTAGCTTCAACCTTCTCCAGTGACTATGGCTGAGTGCTGTCACAACCGGTTTTCATGTAACATGGCGGCTAATTATTAACAGAGAAGCTACTGCCTCGGTAGTACAGTGGGCAGCACATCGGTCTCATAAAGCAAGACAGCGAGGGCCCTGCGACCTCAGTCAGTAGAGTGCTTGCTGCTTCAGCAAGAGGAAGTTCTGTTCTCAGAGGCCACATGCAGGGCATGGCGGTGTGCACTTAGAGCCCCATTGTGGGGAGAGGAGATGAGCAGATCCTCACAGCTCACTGACCAGTAGATTTAGTCTGTTCATAAATTCTCCAGCCATGAGATCTGTCTCAAAAAGTGTAAAACAAAAAAAGTGAATGGCATCTGAGGGATGAGACTGGAGTTGGACTTTGGGTCTTCACAGGTACATATGTGCACAAGCATATGCACATGTATGTGTGCATGTGTGCTTCTGTGTGTGTGTGTGTGTGTGTGTGTGTACCCATGAGCATGTGTGTACACACACACAGAGGAAAATCAACTAAAGAAAATGCTGGGCCATAGATCCTTCATTCAAGGTTCTATTAAGTAGGTTAATCACACAATCTACATTTACATATCAGAAGCTCCTACATTTCAGAACTAGAGAGATGGTTCCATAAAAGAGCACTCAAATCCCTAAGACCCATATAAAAGTCAAGGATATTCCTGTAATACCAGCACTGAGGGGTGGAGACAGAAGATCTCAGAAATTTGATGATGAGTCAACCTGGTCTGCTCAACTGACTTCGCAGTAAGAGATGCTGTCCCAAGGCAAAAAGGCAGAGGGCAATAGAAGAAGACATCTGATATCCTTATCTTCTTTGCACATGTCATGTGCACACAAACACACACCACAAACACGCACGCACCTACACACGCATGAACGCACGTATACCACTCCCACATAAGATTCTACAATTCCATGGAGAATCGCACATTTTAGTGGCCTAGGTAGATGGCAAAATGCCCAAGCCAGGAAAGAAAAATTTCAATGGATAAAAAGATTGCTTTAAAGGAACTTGAAATGTTAGTTTATTTATAAAAGTAAATTATTTTGTAGTTTACTGGTTTTCATAAACTCCATGAGTTAGGCTAGCAATTTTTTTTAAGCTTCGACAAAGACATATATTTCTGTTTTGATGAGTATTTTGTGTGGGAGGCTGTACAAGGACTCTTGAGCAGTTGATACACTGGCCTTACATAAAGAGGAATGTGGCTCTGTCAGAGTTCAGGGAATGTATATAGCGAGAATGTCACAATATTATATTTTATCTCAATATTATGGTACAAAGAAATACTTCAAAAGAAGACTTTATTTTCCTATAGCCCGTTAAAAAGGATGACAAAACCCTTGCCAAACATCTCTGTAGTTCAAAGACAGGATTTCTTCCAAAGAAGCCACCATGTTTAAATTAGAAATAATTTGACCAAATATGGAGCAGCTCAAGAGTCTGTAGATACGAGGGCAAGGCAGTGTGCACAGGAGGTGCAACCTCAGGTGCTTTTGAGGAGAACAAGAGCACAAAGCAGCGCAGTTAGGAGAGCTCACATCTCCTCACACTCACACACAGCTGTCCATCAAATAATTGTGAAATTAAAAAACAAAGGGAATTAGGAAATCTCAAAAATGCTTTAAAGCTAGTGAGAAGGCTCAGTGGGTAAAACACTTGCTGCTAAATTTGACAATCTGAGTTTAATCCCTTGGTCCCATGTGGGGAAGGAGAGGACTGACCCTGCAAGGTGTACTCTGTGAGAGTATGTGCCCACAGATATTCACATCCCACAACATACGTAAAATAGAAATCAAGGTGGTTATCTGATCCCTTACATTCTGGTGAGCATCTCAAGGTCAGAGGCTGGCATATCTCTTAGTTTAAGGTCAGTCTGGTCTACATTCCAAGTCAGTCAAGGCTGTGCAGTTAAGGTCCTACCTTTATAAGAGGTAGAGAAAGAGGTGGAGGAGGAAGAGTTGTAAATAAGAAGTAGAAAAAAATACTGGAAAAAAATGGCTGCAAAGAACCCAGTCGTCCATCGACTCACTTGGAGGAGGGTCCAAGTGCAGGTGAACGTGATGACCATTAGGTGTCCACCAACTGTTGACCCAAGTGGTCTGTGTGTGCACAAATGTGTGGGAGGCCTCTTGTGGAAGTTAGAAATAGACCCTGGTTTGGGAAAGGGCAATTCATAGTTTTGACTTAGAACTGATCATGGCAGAGGAACACCCACAATGACTGTCATCGAGGAACCAATCTTCTGGGACTAGGATATTTTAGGAGTATTTAAGACTCTGATACAGTAAGGTAAAAATGTAATCTTAAGCGGACAACACACGATAGGTTTTCACAGTGGACAGGAAAGAGAGAGAGGTTAGGATAAAGATTAGGAAGACTGTACAGGGACTTTCAGAGGTGGTAAAGTGCTTCTTATGCAAACACGAGGACATGAGGCATTTTAATTTTAATTTTTTTTTAGCTTTTAGAGACAGGGTTTCTCTGTGTAGCTTTGGTGCCTCTCCTGGAACTAGCTCTGTAAACCAGACTGGCCTTGAACTCATAGAGATCCGCCTGCTTCTGCCCCCCGAGTGCTGGGATTAAAAGTGTGTGCCACCACTGCCCAGCATGAGTTTTGATTCCCAACACTGATGTACAACAGCTGAGCACATCTGTAACCTCAGCACTGACAGACAGACGTCTGTATATACTGTCTAGGACAGGTTTAGAGAGAGACTCTGCCTCAAAAAAAAAAGGAAGATAACAAATGAGAAAAAAATTCAAAGTCACCCTCTGTCCTTCACACCTACACACAGGCATGCAAGCACTGACATGCACGCATACACACATGATCACACACACACACACACATGCACAGAAGAGAAAAATGTTACCTAAAGCATTGCTGATATCATCTGTCATATGATAGCATATGACAGAAAAGATCTGAATTAAGATTTTTGACAGACATAAAGGACCTATAAATAGCCAGGCTATTTCCAGGCTCCCATTGCTGTTTGATTGTTTGTTTCTTAAGCACAATTTCCATATCTCAGGCACAACTCCCTCTCCTTCTGCTGTTTTGTGTCCCTAGCCCGTCTTCTGCTTTGTAATCAGTTGCCTAAACTATATATAGTAAGCATTCTGAACTAAGGAAGACTTTACGTGCCAAGATTATCGTCACCTTTTATGGAAATCCAGGTGTCACATTGTAGTCACAAGATTGCTTCCCAAACGGAGGGAGGAAGCTCATCAGAACGGGGATGTGTTTCACTCGCGGCTCTTCTCCAGCAGCGCCTGGCACGCAGCCGTTGTCTTGGCAAATATTTGTTGACTGAATGAAAACGCTCCATTCCTGTCTGTTCCCAGCTATCTCCACGGGAAATTTTATTTATTAATGCCTTAAGCATGTGACATTTACCGTCCTGATGAAGGCAATATGCTAGATGTTAGGGCTTCTATAGTTTTTAAGGCAAAGGGGGGTTCTTGTCCTCAGTGGACCTTCTCTGTGGAGTGGTAGGACTAACAGGGGCCATTTTAGAAATCTGGTGAAGCCCTTGTGCTTAGCTTGGCAACTGAAGAGCTTTGCAGAACATTTGGGGAGAGCAGCTAAGGACACAAACATACCTCATGGCACATAGGCCGCCCGTGTAGCTGCAGGCGGAGTATGATCCACATGCCCAATGTGTGTCTTATGAAAAGCAATAAGGATTGTACAATTATTGGATCTTAGACTTTAATTCAATTTCTCACAAAAGTACAAAGCTTTTAGCCTAGGTATAACATATGCCTGCTTTTCTAGAAACAAAATTTCTGTTGTAAACCAATTGAAGATTTATTTAGAATTTTACGAAAAGTGGATAGGTATTGCCACCAATGGCCAGAGCTGTGTCACACGTCACCACTGATGTGCATTTAGATGGGGCCTCATCATAGACGGTGGCCTCCACAGAGAGACGTATCTGCCTACTCTACCACAGCCCCTGCTTTGGCAATGCCAGACATAATGAAATACATGCTGTATAAGCAGAGTTGACTCTGCTGGGTGTTAGGATGGAAAGGCCATCAAGGGCATGAAAAGTCAGAGGAAGGGGAGCTGAAGAGACGACTTAGCCATTATGGGAACTTGGTGCTCTTCCAAAGGACTTGGGCTTGATTTCCAGCAACCCTGGGACAGCTCAAAACCATCTGTAACTCTAATTAGGGATCCAATGACCTCTTGAAGCACACGTGTGGTACACAGACATACATGCAGGCGAAGCATACATACAAATAAAATAAAATAATTTAAAAAAAGATTGGATTGGAGGGTCAGGGAAGAACATTCAAGCCCAAACCTGTGAAAAGGGAAAATACTTGACTTGTTGGAGGAATTAAAAAAACCACACAGGGATAATGAGGGAGGTGCTGAGCAGGAGGCAGCCTGGCAGGAGGTAGGGGTGGATTTCCTGGTGGGTGGGTCTATAATGAGCAAATGCAAAGCAAATGCTGAATATGTTTGAAAGATCTGGGTGAAGGCAACATCAATTTCAGAAGAAATGGAGTAGAGGCTCAGACTTCCTGTTGCAGGGGCTCCCATCAGAGAGGAATGAGGAGGTACTTGTGGCCCAGCGGCTATGGGATGGGGCTGACGCCTCAGTAGCCACTCCTGGGATCTGTGTGGCACTGAAGTCGAGCACTTCATGCAAAACCACCTATGTTTTGCTTTAGGCATATTTAACCTGGCTGTTATTTGAATCAGACACATTAGAGGAGAGAGACAGGCGAGTGGTAGGAAGCTTGACCAGCTGGGTTTCCACCACGACCTTTCTGGTTGACACCATGAGTCAAGTGTTTAGCAGAGGCTCTGTCGCAGCATCAAAGAAGCACGAAAGAGGTCCCATTTATTCAAGTGTTACCATCACTCATACAATATCACTTCCTATCTCAGGAGCAAGCCATGTATAAAATCACACCAAAAGGTTAGTCATTTATGGAAGCCCAATTACCAAAAAGAGGATTCAAGTTTTTACATTTTATATATATATACATGTATATATATATACATGTATATATATATATATATATATATATATATATATAAA
>NC_022018.1:2749112-2818191 GCF_000317375.1 Microtus ochrogaster | reverse complement strand
GAAAAATTACAAGAAAGGTTTACGAAATAAAATGTCTATATTCAGCAGCCACATATCTAGAAAGATCATGGAGGGGCAGTTGAAGTAGGATGTTAAGCACCTGGCATTCTGGAATTGCTTTGTTTTCAAAGTGACTTCTAAAGAAAGAAGCCCCATGCAGCTCAATAGCTGTGTCATATTTTAACACTCGGACCCTGCCAGTCTGCATACACAGTGCAGTTGTTGAACCTATTTTCAGAATGGGCTAGGGCAGGTTCTTCCAGCTACTCATTACCTTATTTCTCATCTGTTCACCATTACTCTGTTCTTAGGCCTTTGCCCTAGTGTGTCATAATACTGTCCTGAAAATGCCCCCAAGCCACCGGTGAAGGAACAAGCAAAAAACAACTACAGCCAAATACAAATAAAACACAGTGCCCTTAGTTTCCTTCTAGCTTCTCCAGTGTCCTCCGTGGAATACTAAGCAGCTGACTAATTCACTTCCATCTGGCTTTCTGCCGGAACACAAGCGGGTTAGATCAGCTGGTGTTTCTCTCTCCCCAGAAAGACTCCCACAGGCTTCTGACCTGGAGCAAAAAGGTGGAGGGGTGGACAGAGTCCAACCTGCAGCCAGTGTGAACAGCAAATTGGGGTGGAAAGAAATGGAGCATATATTGGGGTGATATTACAACAGCAAAATGTTGGACAACCCTGACTGGGGCCTCACCAAGAGACTCATCTGGGGCTGGGTCAGATCACCAACCCGGCGAGGAAACCATTCAGATTAGAAGGAAAAGAACACGAGCATCCTTAGCGAGTATTTGTTAAATAATTCATTTCTCACTAACATATATTTGATTCTCTTACTTATAAGTTTTCATATTATATTGGACCCTTGAGGTCCACAGCAAAGTATCATCATTACTTCAAATTTTAAAATACGAAAATTCACGATATCTCAGCCAGTTAAACCTGCTCCGGATTAAAATCATGATTTGCTCTACTGGGGACTGGACTGAGGGCCCTGTCTATGCTTGGCAAGTGTTCTGCCACCGAGGTAGAACTCTAGATATCTGCTTACATATATTTTAAATGTTATTGTTTATGTGTGTAGTCTATGCATTTGTATGGGGGTACACCTTTTGGTTGCTCGCTGGTGGAGGCCAGACGATGATGTCAGATGTCTTGCTCGAAGACTCTCTCCACCTCATTCCCTTAAGACAGGGTCTCTCACTGAACCTGTGACTTGTTGGTAGCCATCAAGACCCAGAAACCCTCCTGTCTCCATCCCCCACAGTGCTGGCTTTACAGGTGTTTATGGCCACACTCAACCTTTTACATGGGTATGGAGGATTGGAACTCAGATCCTCAGGCTAACAGAGAAATCACTCTTCCCCACTCAGCCACCTCTCTAGGCCCACACTTGCTCATAATTTTATGTATGAAAATCATTTTGTAGATAAACCAGAATATGGATTTGCACTAGCCTAGGAGGAACTATTGCATTGGGGAGATCTGTTTGTGTTGATTGCTCTGTCAAAACCATTGGTAGAGTCCGATCTCGGTCTCAGTGTGGAGCGGAGTCCACATTTAGCTGGCCGGGGTGGACCCACGAGTTTCCTGGTGGACCCAGAGGGAGACAGAAAGACACACAGGGAAGTAAGAGAAGAAGCTGAGGGATTGCACGGCCCTTTCGATCTGGGAAGTTAACAGGGGCAGGACCATATTTTGATCACTCTGTAGATCTCCCAGGCTTATTCCCTAATATTTATCCATGAGTTTATGTTTTAACAAACGACAAAAGGAATCACAACACTATTGTTACCCTAGAACTAAAGCTCTGCTCAAGCATTTTAACATCAGACAAACAGATATGGATTATGTTGGCGTGAGGAGGCTGTGCTGGCATTCTCAAATGCACGAGGTTACCAGTGAGGCTTTCCTCTCACAGAGCAGAAAAGGTAACTAGATTTCAATAAATGAGGTATGTCAACAGATCCCAATCCCCAGAGCATTCCACTCTCTCTTATCAAATATTTGTTTTCTTTTCCCTCCAATTAGTTCTGAATGTTTCAGCGGCCCATTTTATTTTGACACGTATCATTTACCAAATCACCACAGAGTAGTTGACCATGAAGAAAGGGAAAACTTAACATGTTTAGTTTAGGAAGATACTCAAGCCAGGTGGTGGTGGCACGCACCTTTAATCCCAGCACTCAGGAGACAGAGGCAGTCTGATCTCTGTGAGTTTGAGGTTACCCTGGTCAACAGAGTGAATTCTAGGACAGTCAAAGATACACAGAAAAAAAAAAAAACCTGTCTTGGAAACAATAACAACAACAACAACAAAAAAACCCCAAACAAACAAAACAGCAAAACAAAACAAAATGATGCTGGAGTCAGTAGGATGGTTTAGTGGGTACTGATCGCCAGACCTGACAACCTGACTTCCATCCTCAGAATCCTAGAGGTGAAAGGAGAGAACTGATTCAGAAAGTTGTCTTCTGCCACATCACACTGGTCAACAATACACATACACATTCATGTGTACACACTGGTCAACATTCGCATCTACATTCATATGCACACACAAACTAAATAAGTAAATTTAAAAAATAAAACAAAGATAGTGAGCTAAAAATACTTGAGAAGATTCATGCTCCTAACTAGTTTCTTCAAGTCCATGAAAAAAAATTAGATTTTATGTAAAAGTCAGATAAAATTTTGATGTTCACTTTTTATTTTAAAGTATATCATCATTTAAAATTAAAATGCAAGTCATATTATTGTCTAGGAATCACATTTTTCTACACAAAAGGAGTCCAAGACTTCTGTCTTTTACTCACTTTTTATAGAAAAGGCCACACTTTCCTACTGCATTTCACTAAGAAAAATAAGTCCACTAAAATATCCTATAACTTTGGCCGGGGAGACAGCTCAGCCAGTAAATCTCACACACAATGAGAGGGAACAGGAGAGGAAGAACGGGAGAGGACAGAAAGAGGAAGGGGGAGGGAGAGGAGAAACCCTGGTGTTCTGCTATATATTTGTAGTCCACGAGCTAGAGAGGCGGAGACAGACAGCTCCCTGGGGCTCACTGACTGGTCAGCTCAGGAAGCTCTAAGCCAATGAAAAATGCTATCTTAAAGAATAAGAAAAACTAAAGAAAAGTAAAACAAGAAGGTGAATTGAGCTATTCCCCCTTCTCTCTCTGTCTATCTCTCTCTGTCTCTGTCTCTGTCTCTGTCTCTCTCCTTCTCACACACATACATACACATACACCTACTTCTATTCTCTTACCCATGCCCACACATACTCATGAACACAGCACACAATATCCTATAAACCCATAATTTACAAGAATGGCAAGGACATAAGGCGTCTGGTGAATTCAAAACACATTCTTGATATCCCACCTATAATGTTTATGATGGCTAGTTATCTAGTAGAAGATCCTCCTTCCTTTGACCATCATAGGCTGTGGAGTGCTAGAGGCATGTTTACAGTATTATACATAAAACACTTCTGCAACTAACTCCATGTAGCTTCTTATATTCAAATAATAAACTAAGTATGTATTTTAAACCTTTAAGCCTAGTAAAACGAAACCCTTCCAAAGACACAGCAGGCAGAAAAAAGTGAGTGGGTTCTTATGACGAAACTCCTGGAATGCATTTAAGCCATCACTTGCTTATCAGGTAGATTACTACGAGTTATTCTTTCCTGTCCCAATTTTTTAATCCCACTGTTCTCTACTTTGGTGTCCTGTGATAACATTACTGGCCAAGTTACACCGTGTAAGAGCATTCACAGGGCACTGACATGCTCTATCTTTACAGCCCGATGAGACAGAGCAGCCATATTCCCTGGTGTTGGAGCAATAAACAGGACCAGATGTCATACATTTTCTGCTTCACACAGAAGCCCACCATGCATGGGATGTGGAGAAGGTACCTTGGTTATGTCACCTGGAGGGTAACATGAGTACTAAACAAGGTGGCATTAATTTGTATCAGAGTAAAAATAAGCTAGAGTGAGGTTGGTGCGAGCCCTAAAGTGCACTTAGCAGTTGAACACAGTTGATCCAGTCCACTCCTAGAGAATGCTCATGCATAACAGAGGGACGATCAGCAGGATGTAAAAGCATCATTGGTCAGAGCCTGATCAGCAGGGCACATGCCCTTTCAGAAGGTCCCAAATTAGTCCTGGGAAATCACCAGAAGAGGAGACGAGCTGAAATCCTTTGAGTCAAGATTGGTAATTTCAATGTACAACCATCTTTATTTTTCAATTGTGTGCATGAGTGTTTGCGTGCGTGTTTGTGTATCCTGTGTGTGTGTGTGTGTGTGTGCCTGGTGCCGGAAGAGGCCAGAAGAATGCTTCAGATCCTCTGAATTACAGGAGGCTCTAAGCTAATGGTGGGTGCTGGCGACTGAACCTAGCACCCTGCAACAGCAGCCAGCATGCCTAGATGCCGAGCCATCTCTCTAGCTCCATCACCAGCGAATTTATTTTTTAGCTTTGTATAAACTGTCATTCACTTTAATGGGCTGAATGATCAGCAAAATGCATTTCATACGTTCCACATTTTAGAAGGGGCTTGCAACTTTGAAAGAAATATGACCACCGATTTATAAATTTTGTAATTTTTCTTAATTTCATAATTTAGAGTTTCATTTAGCATTAGACCGAAATTCATTAATCTTCCTTCCCTGTGCTGCATTAAGGACAGAGGAAATCATGCAAAGGTACTAAGCTGCAAGTTATTTCTCTCAGTTCGTGCAAACTACGTGGTTTGTTGCTCTGCAATAAAAGGGCAGAAAATTCTAACAGAGGGACAAGATGTGTTCTCAAGAAAATTCTGAAAATGTCATCTAATTGAAAGTGTAGGTGGAGAGATTTAAGGTAGGAGGCAACAGTCCAATACAGCAAGGGCAACAAAGAAAAGAGTTGGGCTCAGCTCAGCCCCTCCTTAAGCATCTTCCCTGGACAAAGCCTGCCTTTTCACAGGATCCTCTTTAGATCGATAACCCACCTGGAGACTGGATAGAATATATTTGTAGTTTTATGAATAATTATGAACCAACATCCAAGAAAAGAGATTTTGTTCCGAAATCTGGTCATTAGCGCACATTTCTCCACGGGAAGAGAAAAGGAGAAGTAGAGGAGACTTAATCTTCGCAGACACATCTTCACACTGATAGCCATTCCCTGTGGGATGGGTCTAGGCTCTTGTTTTCTGAAAAACAGGTGTGTTGTGATGATCAACAAAAGTACTGGTCGCCTCGGAAGATAAAATACTATGCTAGGATATGGCTTGCTTATAGGGCATTAAAAGTGAATTTTAATTTTGAGTTGATCTTCCCATGAGCCTTGTTCCTTTGGTCTTAAGATTTGCTGTTTGCAGGCCTTGAGCCCTTAGTCCCCCTGTGGTGTGGGGTTCTTCTCTGTATGCTGTGAATACCACTGGTTAATAAAGAAACTGTCTTAGGCCTGTAGAGTAGAGCTAGGTGGGAAAAACTAAACTGAATGCTGGGAGAAAGGAGGCAGACACACTGGAACCTTGCTGGTAGGCCAAAAGTCTCATGGTAAAATATAAAATAATGGAAATGGGTTAAATTAAGATGTAAAACCTAGCCAAAAAGAAGTTAGAGCTAATGGGCTAAGCAGTGATTTAATTAATACAGTTTCTGTGTGGTTATTTCGGGGCTGAGCAGCGGGGAACTAACAAGTGACCTCATACAACACCCCTGCCTCAGCTCTGAGTCCTGGCATCTCAGATATATGTTGGGCCCAGCCATGATAAGCTTAATAGGAACAGATCACCTAAAGGAAGGTCTTAACTTCCAACCATTACCCTGAGGCAATACCTGGTTGCAGGAAGGAACATAAACTAAGATTACCCAGGCACCATTCAAGAACAGATCATACAAAGGAAATGCCTAAAGTTCTAACCCTTGTAGATAGGATCACCAGCCAGCACACTCACCAGGACACCCCTAGACAAAAGTCAGCCAATCAGGGGTCCTGAACCTCAGAAACCCCTCACCCCCACTTTTACTACTATAGAAACCCAACTCTAACTGAGCTCAGGGTTCTCCGATTGTTCCAATACATTGGACACACGGAGAGACTGAGTTTGCAAACTTGTATAAAATAAAGGCTCTTTGCTTTTACAGATGGGACTCAGTCTCCTTTTTGGGGTGGCCTTCGCGGATCTGGGCATAACAATGTACACCATGGTTCCTAGCTTTCACAGCATTTTGAAAGTCAAGTTTATGCTTCAGGAGTGGAAAAATGTCCTAGAGAGGTCAAGCATGCCATTGGCTGTAGAAGCCAAAATGCCATCTATTTTCTCTGTCCTAAGCACATACTGCATTAGCGTAGGAGTCACTGCTATTCACGCGTACTTTCCCTTGTTAGCTTGGGAAGTGTTACTAATCCGCATCTCAGGGAAAACTGCTTTTGTTTTGTTTTGTTTTGTTTTGTTTTGTTTTGTTTTGGAGTCTCTTTAAATGATCACCTCTCAACAACAGCTCTACCAACTAGCTGTCCCAAGGGTAGTCTCTCTCACCCCTTAAAAGTCACATAGGACCAGTGAACTGGAGGTTCTCGTGAGAAGTCCAAACCTACCAAAGCCCCATAGAGTCCTGTAAAGCGCCATCTTTCCTATGAACACAAAGAAGGAACAGCATTGGGGTCTCTTAAAAATAACAGTCTTTACTATGCTCAAATTGAGTCCACAGAGCTACATTCGGTTTCCCCTTCCAACTACAATGGGAAACATATGTATCCTAATTGAATCATTTTAAAGGGGCGGCTTGCAAATTGACCCAGGAATTGTTGCCATTCGGCAAACAAGTTCATTTAAAGTGAACTCTACAAGTTTCAAATCTTCAACTGACTTCTATTTTCTGAGCATTCTACCTAAATTGCCACGTTTATACTATGAAGATTCGTGGCTTTTTTGTCCTCAGAATTTGCATACGCCCAAATCTATCTTTTTATCTGGCTGTCGGAGCACTAGGTAATTTCCTCACCTTCATTTAACTTCATTTCGTTGTTGATTTGTGTCGTGTGTAGGTGATTAATATTCTTGGCCACCACACGACAGCTACTTTTTTTACATTGTAGTGTTTGAAAGCTTACACAACCTCTTTTCAAAAATACCCAAAAGTCAAATAAGCATAAATTATTCGCAGGCCACCTTAAAATCCTGGAAGCTAAGCTGAGCTGGATGCACAAAACCTCCCGATGTGGAACTTCGCTTTTGGAGAAGTCTTCCAAGTATTTTTATTGAACATTCAACCTTATTAAACCAGGTCACAAAACAGCCAAAAGCATGATTCTCACATGGGAATTTCAATCTCGGGACTTCTCATGCCACAGAAATGTCTACACTGCTACAAAAAAAAAAAAATCAAAGTGGTATATATATATATATATATTTATTGAATATGCTTTCTTCAAGTATTTCCTAGGCCTGAAAGACTAACTAGTTGATAAATCGCTATCCCACCCAAGGTGCTTTGAGAATGTTGTGTCAGCTTCTGAGCCTTTCCATCCTCTTAGACAGGACAATGGGGACAGTAAGAGTAAAGAACACTAAGATTAAATTCATTTACTATGTTTAAAACAAATAGATTGAAACTAGAGAAATGGCTCAGTGGATAAGAGCATTTGTTGCCTAAGTATGGGGACTTGAACTTGGACCCCAGTATAAAGCTGGGCATGACTATGTGCCTATAACCTCAATACTGTGGTGAGGTGAGTAGAGAAGGCTCAATCAGGCCACAGCCAAGCTCCAGGTTTAGTGTGAAGGCCTGTCTTAAGAAAATGAGGTGGGAAGTGATGAAGCAGGATAAATGGACGCTCACTCCCACCCCCAGCACCTATATGAATGCACACATACATACACACGCACACACACACACACCTAGCACTGTTAATTATCTTGCTACAAACTAGGAGACCAGGGAAAGTATCGAAAATTGAATCACGTGCTTTTGTGATTTTAAGTATACTGAAGCCTACTCAGTTTTTACACAGGAACTGCAAGCCCTGTTTGATCTGAGTTGATGCCAGACTCAGTGGTACCCACCTTCCCGACAATAGTATGCCTATCGCGTGTGCTGGGAGTGTAGATGAGGACCTCAGATGACACTGAAAGGCAGATTTTGTTTTCTTTGATGGGTAAAATGCCACTGTTAGGTAACGAAGTGAAGAAATTAGACTAAAATCAGGTCACTATCATTTGTAAGGCTAACAAACAACATAATTTACACAAAGATCAAAACGGCAACAACTTTTTTTTTCTCCTTACTGAGAAACAGCATAGGAAATTCCATTTCTCATGGCTGGGGCAAAGCTCGGTGGTAGAGCACTTGGCCAGCATTCAGGAGGCTACAGGTTCAACCAGACAGCAAAAGAGCTTCCAGCTCTTAACAGGAAGAAAGGCAGGTGTCTAAATGACCAGTAGAAAAGAGAACACTCACAAGACTACACGGTCCCTTTGCCAAGCCTGCTAGCCCTTAATCAGGGCAGAATATGCTTTCTTGGCTTTGGCTGTACTTGACAATGAAAAACCACAACATAAAAGTGAGGCAGCCATTACTTCTCATATTTAACTGCATCTTATGTTGGACGTAGCTTTTGTCTGATTCTGGGTAACACTTAACAGCCCTCTAAATCATTTAAATGATTTTGCTCTTTGAATAATGTCAAGAGTTTCATAAGATTGACTTATTTTACTTTCTTAAATGAGGTCTTACCATATCGCTCAGGCTGGCTTTATGTTCCTTTGCTTCAGACTCTTGATAATATATTGTGATAGTAGCATTGTCAATAGAATCATTTCAACAAGAAATATCAAAGGCACAGCCAGAGAGAATAAGAACATTTAAACCTACTTATTGATGCAAATAGACCCATATCTGAGAATTAAGTCAATAGAAATTATTCCATTGGGTCAAAAAATATATAGTTACAACTGTTACTACAAGTTTGTCTACAAAAATAAAATTATAGATTGGTCTGAAATCCAATAACTGCATCTAGAGAAATGGCTCATTTGGTAAACTTCTTGCCATATTACCATAAAACCTGAGTTTAGACCCCAAGCACTCACACAAAAGACCAGGGGTGGTGGTTTGTGTCCCTAACTCCAGCTCTGGGGTAAGGAAAGATGATGACAGACTAATTCCTGAAGCTCATTGGCTAGTCAGTTTGGTTGAATTGATAATTACTCCAGGTTTTCTGATCTCTCAAATATTGTCTCAGAAACTAAGATGGAGAAAATTTGAGGAAGATTAACTTGATATCTAACCTCTGTTTTCTATGTGAGTCTGCACATGTGCACATCACACACATGTATGCATACATAAATATACACATAAAAGTTCAAACAACAAATGATAACTATATATGGACAAATAATGGCAAATCTACACAATATTACATAACGCTGTGACTGAACTGTGATGTCAACATAAGGTTGATGGGCAAAGGTAGTCCATGAAAGCGTACACACTGCAGAGACAACTGTTGTTAAAGCACACACAGCTGTTGAACGGGGCTCGAGGACAGCATGCCAGTGTAAGCAGTGTAAGTTGCTGCCCAAGCACCGTGCTGTGGTGAGGTGGCCCCCACACCCATGGCATCTTTTTCAGGTTTCTTCCACTTTTAATTGTAGTAACTTAATTCCTGAAGGGTAAAATGCTTCTTCATGTTGATAAGCTTTAGTAATAAAATAATTTGGCAAATCTGTCAGGAGTGCCTAAAACCATCACTCTCATAAGACAATTACTTAATGTGACAGGGTGACAGCAAAGGCTGGCAGCTCTAGGTGATGAGGCCAGCATCTTTGAGCACCTATATAGTCCACGAAGACTTACTGACATCTGCTTGCATTTAAATTCAAGGTTTATTTGTAAAAAGACACAGAAACCTGTAGCCTTAGGCCATTATATGCCTTCATAAATACATAAAGGAAGGGAAATGCATGCTCATGAGCTAACGTTCCCTAAATCTAAACTAAATAGTCAATAAAAATCTAAAGTGGCCAATAGTCAGACCAAAGGGAACAAAAAGTTTCGGCTTTTGAAAGACGTTTAAAAGAACAAATGTCCCTGTGTAGATTCTCCATAATGCTGCAGCAGGAATGAACGGAACCACAGGGTAAAACCTCCAACATGAACCATGCACATTGTGTTGCTGTTAAGTAGCTGTGACGTTATTGTCCCTAGTGATTCCTTGAGTTGCCCTAATCATAAAAGAATAAAGAGAAAGAAAATTTGTTTAAAAAAGCCAGCTCTCTTGGAATATTTAACTCCTATTATCCCCTTCGTTCCATACCTAAGCACTTGTTCTTCACCGTTTGGTGGATGAAGATAACTTTGAGAATCAGTTGAAAGTAGAAAATGACCATAGTTGATATGCTGATATGTTTACATGGGTTCAGAGGGTTGTACTGCCCTCCCATCCAACCCTCTGATAAACAAGCCACAGATACCCAGTGAAAAGTCCCCTTCCCAGGGATCCCTTACTCCTCTGTTTCAGTAAAGAACATAACTTTCCTTGTTTCCCATCAGGAATACCAGTTTGTGTCACAGAGGAAAGTGCCTTCATTCCAAGTCTTTTCAGAAGATGCAGGAAGACATCTGTATTCCTTTAATAACTGCAAACACCATTTCGTATAATCAGAGTCTATGCATTCTGATTTGCTTTAAATCCTCTTGCAAATGTATATTATTCTTCCTAATTTTACAGATGTCACAAATGAGGACAAAATACTTGCAAATCTCAAAATACAGTAAGGGGAATATAGAGAATCAGCGTGGAGACTGAGCAGTTGCAAATACTTGCTGTAAACGGAAGTCAGAGGAACCATTCTGGTTACTATTTAAAATGAGTCAGAAAGGCTTGCGCATATCTGAGTGGTCACTGTCACAGGGAGGAAAGCATGCAAAGACACAGAAGAAGCAGCCTTCTTGCTTTAACAATGATGCTACGCAACTGCCGCCAATGGATAAGTCATTTTCAAGAAACTCACGTGCCAGCAAGACCAGCATACATGAGAAGCAGCAAGTCCACGGAATCTGACGTACATCCATACATTTGTTGGCTTTTGTACTAAAAAGCATCTCTACAAAATGTACTGATTTATCAATTTCATTTCAATGTGCGATGAAAATTAAATGTTTTTCAAATCTGTCTTCATGTAGTTGGGATTTGAAATAACTTCGGGAAAACCAGATATAACAGAGAATCATACATGGATTAAAGCAAAAACAAAGAGCATGTAGCTCATTTGACAGTCTCAAAAGCTATTCTACAATATATACGTAGATGCACATAATGACATATATGTCAACATATCTATCAAACAATTTCCTGTATGACTGCCCAGTCTTGAGAGAACGCTTTCTATCATTACTGAGAAAATTTGAGAAAGAGTATCATGTTAAACACGCTAGAATAAAGTTTTGATGAAGTATTACTTTAAACTTTAATCATTAAAAAAGATGCATTCATTTATGAGTCCTACTCAAACACAGGTGAACAAAACTAGACATAGATCTGTGATTTCAGGTACTCAGGCAGCGGATGCAAGGAGATCGCAAGTTTAAGGTCAAGCTGGACAAAATAGTAAGGCCCTGCTTCAAAAATCAGAAAGTTAGGTGTGGTGGTGCTTGTCTGTCATCCCAGTATGTGGGAGGTTGAAAAGTGAAGAACTTGAGTTGTAGGCTAGCCTGGACTACATAGAAAGATGCTGCCCCCTAAGTCAACCAAACAACAACAGAAACTTAAAATGAGTATTAATCAGGTCAAAGGGAACAGAGATCCAGGGCTCGGGAAAGAAGTTTAAAAGGACAAACCTCTTCAGGCCGATTCATCAGTACTTCCAGACAGGAGTGACGTTAGCGATAGGATAAACTACCCATTTAGAGTCGCACAGACCGCCACTATGGTTAAATAATCATGACACCATCGCCCCCAGTTTCTAAGTACAAACGGAATGCACTTAGAGTCCAGATTGTGAGTTGTAAAAGTCCATTATCAGTTGTTAATGCTAGTTTCCTAGTTAATATTTCTCTGTAGGAAAAAAATGAAGTAGCTATTTCACTTCTGAGACTATTCTTGGAAAGCAAGGAAGCTTACTAGAGACGATAATTCCAGATGCCACTGAAAGAAGGCACGGCAAAAGAGGTATTGACTAACTTCTATTTCAGACATAACATTTGAAAAATTGGTAAATGAATTATTTCTAACACCCAGAAACCCTTTGTATTAGTGAATAAGTTGGCACCCACATCAGAGTCAGAAGGAATATAAGTTACAGTACAGACAATTTAACTTTTAGCCTTGGGGACTGAACCCAGTGCCTTGTGCAAGTTAAGCAAGGATTCTATCACTGACTTTCACCCCCAGCCTGCACATACACAAAACTGAATGTGTGCCAACAGAAGGAGCAAGTTCTGTATCCTTAGAAAACATAAGAAGTCATCTAGTTATGAATCACACAGAATGAAGCCAAGGGCCCTCAGCTTTACTGGTTGTGCTGATATTTTTATATGACGGAGTTCAGAACAAATGGTTACTACACAACTATTTTCTTAACATGTATTTTCCCCTCTTAGACCAAGAGTAGTGTAGGTTGAAACAATCAGGAAATCTAGAAAGAACTTTTAGCCTCTCTGAATGTAATTGATTATCAAATATTTGTGTATCCTACTAACATGCATTTGTAACCTCATGACTGATATTTACGAGCTCTAATTTAATTGTTGGTGCTGTTTTGTTTTTCCAACGTTTTTCTCAGGAAAAAGGAAAATAATATCCCCAGTAATACAATTTGCTTGAAAATTTGTTTGACATCTTAAACACAGATGCCATTATTCCTAGTCTTAGATGATGTTGTTGATGCATAACAACTTGATGATTATTATAAGATTACACTATAAAAACTTGCTTTACATGTCACTAATAACATATGACATTTTTTTGTAAAAGTCCAGAATCTAAAACACTTAACAGTCTTTGTGTGGTAAGGTGCCACACTTTTAAGTGTCTTAAACAGTAGGCTCTCTTGTCTGAACTTTATATATTCAAAATGTAAAAAAGTAAAAAAAAAAAAGATAGACTACATTACAATCTTAATTTGTAACACTTGAAGTTAAAGCATCTGGATTTTTAGAAAGACCTCAAGAAGAAAGAAACCAAAAGTACAGTGCCCAAGCTGCCAGAGGGGTCTTCAACAAGTACCTGCTTGCAGACAGAAAGCATATTTTGTCTCTATCAAGTTTGCCTGACCCTAACTCCCTCCCCGAGATACTAATGGAATCTCATAAAGACTATTTGAAACCAGAGTTACTGTTTTAATTACTTAACCCACCTCAGTATTCAAACAAGCAAAATGCATGTGTTATTTTGGCAAGGCGGGAAACGTTTTACACAGCAAAGCAGCCAGCGTGATTGTAGCTAGGGCGCATTAAAAGCTCGGTACATTCCCATTTCTCTCCAGAGCACACAGTTCTTCTGGACAGCCCCTCCCCCCTGCCCCCATCTGCTTACCCCAGGAATACTGCATTGAGTTTGAGAAGACACAAGGTGCCTGTCAAGCATTCCAGACCAGTTCCAAATGTGTGCAGAACTCCGGAGAAATAGTCTACAGGCCCAAGAACCAGGTACCAGCTAAAGGTGGCCGAGCCTTGCTGTGCTGATGAGGAAAATACCACGGGCTACAGTTTTCCCTGCTGGTTTGAGATGTGTATTCTTAGTCAGTATGACTTCGTGACTTTCTAAAGTTCTTCAGATGTCAAGAGCTTTTTCTGATTCCGGGACCACTTCAGGCGAGGCAGAGGAGCCCATCACAGTCAGTGAACCAATGCCAAGTGGGAGGGTCTTTTCCTACTTTGAATTACGTCAGCTGGCTCAGAAGAGAGACGCCTGTAAACTTGTCAAAGCAGAGTAACACTTCATTAATATCAGATGCATGCCTTCAGGCAGCCCTGGCCACAACAGGGCTTTTAAAGCTACTTTCTGCACTATAGAACAATGGATTGCGCAACCGGATACGCTGTCCGCGTTCAACTACTGTCCTGAAGAGTCTCGGAGAACAGTGAGAACATCCTTCTGCTCCTACCCGATGAATACAGACTCTCTTTTTTGTATGCAGGAAAGTGATCTTTTTCTTTTCTCTTTTGTTGCCTTCCAAGTTCTCCAAGCACATAATTACATTCCCAGTCAAGTACTGCTTGATTAAATTTATTTTATCTAAAATTGAAAACGTGTCTTCAAAAGTCATTTTCAATCCAGGTGTAGTGGCCAAAAATACCAGCACTCAGAGACTGAAGTAGGACTGAGTTGGAGGGAAGCCTGGACTACCTAGCAAGAGACTGGGCTATAAAACCAGACCCTATCTTCAAACACTAGTAACAACAAAAACCAAGCACACAAGAAATCACACACACTTTACAAAACCAAAGTGATTCCTTCTGTGGCCCGAGGACCTTGGCACAATGCATATTACAAAGGGTAACTATGTAGAAAACATAAAACAAGGATGGCCCAAGGGTAAAAGCGCTGGCTGTACAGCGTGACAACCTTAGTTCAAATCCCTAGGCCTCCCGCTGTGCAAGGGTTGCCAGTGGCAGTTGCCTGCCTATTACCCCAGCACAGCTGAGGGGAAAGATGCAAATGGACGGGTCCCTGAGGCTCTATTGGCCACCAGCTCAGCTCCACTGAGAAAACCCATGCCAAAAGAGTGGGGTGGTGAGAAACAACGCCAACCGCCAACCTTCAAGCTAAGGGCTTGTTTTCTAGTAGCTCAGTTTTGAATTTCATGACAGGTTCTCACTGAGTTGCTCAGGCTAGCCATTTGTCCATTCTGTAGCCCAGGTAGGCCTTGTCTCAGCCTCCCAAATAGTTGGAATTATAGGTCTGTGTCACCAAACTAGACGCTTCACGCTTTCAAATGGTTGGCAACGTTATCCAAAGCAGAAGGGAGTTTTGTGACACATGATGAAGTTTCTGTCTTTGTTCACTCATAAAGATTTATGGAAACTCGGTCACTCTTTCTTCACACTATCATGGCCTTCCAGCAGAGTGGGGTCATTGTGTAGTTATGGCAGGTAGTATGTGACCTAAAAGCTTTCCATACTTCTAGTGATTCTCCGAAGAAACTTGTCAGCCCCGACAACAACTATGCGGGGAGGCACCTTTGGTTCACTCCTGGGCCGTAGCTCCGTGCTGTGCCACTCCATTTATATATAGTCCTTGAAATGAAGGACAGTCCCCTGGCTGCCAGCATTTAGAGATAAGGAGTAACTTGAAAGCTGTCGTCTGAGAGGCACCCTGGACCTGAAGTTGTTGTGGCTCATATTTTGGACTCTCTATTCCCACAATGCAGTAGCCAGATATTCCTGTCTGTTGGTTCAGCCTCTGTGGGATCCACTAATTATCTGAAGAATATTGCATCTGTACTGAACATGTACTTTTAAGACAGTCATTTAAAAATATTGGAAATAGCTTTTGTCCCCTATATAATTCAGTATACAAACCACTAGTAATGTGTAGAATGTATTTCCACAAGTGCTGTACGGGACAGCAAATGTCAGGCAACAGCTTACTCTTGCTTTTGTTCTCCTAAATTTTGGCTTGAGATTTGAAACAATCACCACCAAGGCCAGTGTGAAGAAACTCATTCCCCACGCTGTTTTCTAGCTTCTGAGTTCAGATCACATGGTTAGTGCCCAAGTTCAGTTTTAGTTGCCTTCGCTGTGTGTTGGAAAATGAAGGTTCACTTTTGTCTCACTGTGTAGATATATAGTAAAACATAATGGGCATCAAAACATTATGCTGTGCATCTTAATTTGTTTTCAGTGTGAAGGGTCTGATCTAGAACTTTATACCTACAAAGCAAGTCCTCTATCACCAACCTATACTCTAACGTTTCACAAGGATTTTAATTTTTTAGACTTATTCATTTTATGTATACGAGTATTTCGTCTCTATGTATGTGCATTATGTATGAGCCTCATGCCCATGGAGATCAGAAGAAGGCACTGGAGATCCTGGAACTGGAGCCAAAAATGGTTGTGAGCTGCTACATGAATTCTTGGAATTGAATCCATTTGCTCTGCAAAGACCAACCCAGCCACAAAACCTTTGATCTACTATCTTACTATCTGTCCTGCCTATAAAATATGCTAGGGCAATGGTGGCACAAAGCTTGTGGAATTAACCAACCAATGTCTTATTTGACTCAGAGACCTCAGGTAAAACCAAATACTACTGGTCTAAAAAAAAATGTGTCAACAAAATGACTCCTAATGACATAGTATATACCCATAGATCAGTGCCTTGTTCAACCATCGTCATAGAAGCTTCCTCCTGTGGCAGATGGGAACAAATACAGAGACCCACATTCAGACATTACACAGAAAGACTTTTGAACATACACTTCTGAATGGGATGTCGCCATCAAACTATTCCCCTCAGTGAGACTTGTAGATAAAGTGTCAGAAAAAATGTTAGAGTCAGAGGGGATGGATGACAGCAGGAGAACAAGGCCCTTAAATCAGCTGAAAAAAAAAAGCTCACATGAACTCACAGAAACTAAAGCAGCAAGCGCAGGGCCTGCACGGGTCTGCACCAAGTCTTCTGTGTATGTATTAGAGCTTTCAGTTTAGTATTTTTTTTTTTTTTTTGGTTTTTCGAGACAGGGTTTCTCTGTGGCTTTGGAGCCTGTCCTGGAACTAGCTCTGTAGATCAGGTTGGTCTCAAACTCACAGAGATCCGCCTGCCTCTGCCTCCTGAGTGCTGGGATTAAAGGCGTGCGCCAGAGGGATAAATTGGCGCATCTCTGATTCTTTTGCTTTCTCTTATGGCTCATTTCCTCCTGTTGGCCTGCCTTGTTCAACTTTGATATGGTCGTTTTTGTTTCATCTTATTATAAGCAAATTATGTATAAAGTTCAAAGTATGAAAAAATAGTATGTACTTTATAAAGTGGTTACAAAATAACTCATGGTGATTATAACAGCATGTAAAAGACCATGCCAGTCCAAGCCAGACAAATTCCAGCAAGGAGAGAAATGAGCATCCACTTCTACCTGAAACTATGGAGCTACTGGAATCTGTTAACCTCTGAGAAAAGAAAAGACAATTCTAAGAGTGCAGCCCTTGGGAAGCTGAACATTTTCCAGCACAAAGACCATAAATCTGAAGGTATTTGGGCAGCATAAACTGGTCTTTTTTCTTCTCACAAAATTGGTCTTGAAGATTTTTTTTAAAAAATGATTGTCATAAGCTTGGGACAGTAGAGAAAGGAAGAATAAATTGAGGAAGAATTGAGAGAAAAAGATAAATATGTTCAACAAACATTTACATGGAAATCAAAGAACCAATAAAAATACAACATACATATCTATGAAGATAAATATGAAAAGTAATGACTACCAAAACCAAGTTTTGTGTAACAGTTTTCTTATAGATTGAAACATTCCATCCTGCAATGGAAGGTCCTTAAACAAGAAGATCAACAATTCAAAATAGCTCCAAGAAGTCCCTGAAACTGACCAGATTCACGAGGCCCTTCCCTGCCAGAGTAAACAACAAAAGCTGAGATCTCTCAGCTTAACAACCCTGAGCTGAAAAGATGACTCTCAGAGAACAAAAGCTGCAAAGAAAACTGAGACCAGTCAAGCTGCCTGTAAGAAGCTGAAACCAGCCAACCAGTCTGGACGAAGTTTAGAAGAAAGTCACTACTGTTGAATAATCCTTTTGTACACTGTAAAGATGTATTGCTGTCATTGTTAATAAAGAACTGACTGGCCAATAGCCAGGCAGGAAGTAGTTAGGTGAGAAAGCCAAACTGAGGAGACACAGCAGAAGCAGGAGATGAATATGTTATGCTGAAAAAGGTACTGATATGTAATAGAGCATAGATAAGAAATACGAGTTACTTTAAGATGTAAGAGCCAGTTAGCAATAAGTCTAAGCTATTGACTGAGGACTGGAAGTCAATAATAAGTCTCTGTGCGGTTATTTGAGAGCCGATGGTCCAAAAGAGAAACTTCGCCTACTGTCACTTTGAAGGGACACTCTCCAACCTTCTGAGTTGTCTTCAGGTTGGACAGAGTGCTCCAGTTTGCCAGCTTTTATGTACTGTCACCAATACTGGGGTAGACATTGTTTATGCAGCTATCTTTGAGTCATTTCTGCTCCTATGAATAACCCCTCAGCCATACTTCTGTAAATAACTCAATCAAACTCATTGCTTCACTAAGTTGGACTTTGGTGGTATCCATACTTTGGTCTGTGGCAGACTTGCTAGATGGAGTGAGAAGACTTGTTGTGTCTCGTCAGGAAAAGTTTTGTCACACAGCGACAGGACAGTGGTCATGTCTCAAAAGGAATATTTTGGGATAAATGAGAGCAAACTTTATTATGTTTTTATGTTCTTTTAATTAGGCCAAAATTATAACATCGGTTAATATATAGTTTTCAATGTTTTGCATTCTAACATAATATAGCAAATAGCAGAAAGTTAGGAAACATCCTTACAAGACTCATGACATATAAACTGCTAGAGCATTAACATGTTCATGTCTTCCTTTCCCTTCCTCTCCCTTCTTTTTTTCCTGTCTTCTCTCTTCTGCTTCTCCCCCAATCTCACACCTATGAATAGTGTCTTGCTAGGTTTACCAGGCTGCCCTGAAACTTTCCAAGTAGCTTGGAACTTGAGAAACTTGTGCCTCCCCCTGGGCAGTACTGGTACTAAGGTTGTGATCCACCATTGTGTGTCATTTAACATTTTAATTAGATAATGTGGGTAAACAAGAAGACACACAACCAATTTTTCCCTTCACAACAAGAGTTCTACTTTAAAATTTTAGAAAAAAACTTGTAAGAAATTATGACTATTAACTGTGTTTGTGGTTTGCTGGCAGTTGTTTGAAGATTTCTTTTTAAAAGTTTAGTACATTTCAGAACTTTCTACAGTGGGTTTGTGTTACTTTTCCAGTGTCATTTTCTCCCTCCTAATAACAAACAGGCAATCAAGGGTAACTTTCTAGAGAAACTGGCTTTTCTCTGGTAGTGATGGGTGGAAAAAAAGGCCTTGTATATGATACTCAAGGGCTCCATCACCAAGCTACACCCTAGCCTGAAATCTTCATTTAATACATTTTGAGACTGTTTTTGTTTTTTATTTTTTTTCCTTTTATTAAACAGATTTCCCCCCATACACTAAAATCTGAATACAGTTTTCCCTCCATCTACTCCTCCCAGTTTCTCCCCACCTCCTCTCCCATCTAAATACATGCCCTTTCTGTCTCTTATTAAAAAAGAACAGGCTTCTAAGAGATAACAGCAAAACATAAACAAAATAAAACTTCATAAGATAAAACAAAACCCATCATAATGAAGTTGGACCAGATAAGCCAACAGAAAAATAAAAGAGCCCAGGAGAGGGCCCAGGAATCAGAACCTCACTCGTTCTTCCCTTCCAGAGTCCCACGAAGACACTAAACTGTGAGCTATAGTGTACTCAGGACCTGGTGCAGACCCATGTAGGCCCCAAGATAACTGCTCCACATGATCCTCGCTCAATTTTGACACATTTTCTTTTTGAGAGGATAGTTTGTGTTTCTGTGAAAGCAGACACCAGCCTGCAGAAATCTTACAGAAATGCAAATGACTTTGTTCATGAGAATGAGTCTGTCTAGTAGAATACAAAATGTCTTCAGTCTTATGTGAAAAATAAACCTCTAAATTATGGTTTTATTGCTCTGTAGAGGATTAACCAGTTCAAAAATCATAGTCTTAACGAAGCATTATTTCTTCCAATGATTCCAAGTAGGATGTTTCTCTGAAAATCTTTCAAACTGGCTTGATCACTCTGCTGGTTCCCTCAAGGAACAACTATCCAACCAAGCAACACCAAGGTGCCTTTAGAAGACAAGGATCTTGGCCATGATACCAGTAC
The DNA here is from genome assembly GCF_000317375.1 of Microtus ochrogaster. Taxonomy (NCBI): domain Eukaryota; kingdom Metazoa; phylum Chordata; class Mammalia; order Rodentia; family Cricetidae; genus Microtus; species Microtus ochrogaster. The sequence goes on along the minus strand of NC_022018.1, from coordinate 2,798,223 downwards.
TCCTGAGGAGGAGGCAGGGGGTTAACAAACAGAAGGCAAGCCTGGCGGGGGGCTGCATACCAATAATAATTGCAAAAAACAAAAGCCCAAACCCTTTAGCGTATATTTATTACAATTTTTTTTTTTGTTTTTGAGACAAAGCTTCTCTGTGTAGCCCTGGCTGTTCTGGGACTCACTTTGTAGACCAAAGTGGTCTTGAACTCTCAGGGATCTGCCTGCCTCTGCCTCTTAAGTGCTGGATTAAAGGCATAAATTTTGTTTTAAATAAAGAAATACCCTGAAAATTTGGAAGCATTATACCTGGCAATAAACCTAAAACATGAAATAGTGTCTTTCTTTTGGACACTAACATATACGGTTGTTAGTTTTCTATGCCCAGTCCACCTTCATTTACAATGCTGCTAAAATATATAAAAAAATGGAGAAAAGCTAATAACTCAAAATGGTTTTAAAAGAAAAACATTTATGGTTTCATAAGGATGAGGGTGAAAATTCTACATGAAATATCAGTGTTTTCACAAGCTTGCAAAAATACTCTAATACTAAGCAACATTATTTTTTTTTTATGTGTTCAGTGGGATACTGCTTCTCTTGCTTTCAAATGAGATTGTGAGACATTGTACTGAGTTGGTTGGAAGATCATAAACAAAAAAGCTAAGAACAGCAGACACATGAACAAAAAAACAGAGCAGGAAACTGGCCATTCAAGGAACCTGCACTGAGCAAGTGACGGGTATTAGCCCAGAGATGGCTTGCAACTCCTAAAACTGACAGGAATAAAAAATTCAAGATAATTTGATTCCTTTCCAATGTTATAGGAATCAAAAGGAGAAAGAAACTTCAATTCAGATAAATAAATCCCCACCAAATAGTAATTATTGGCTTTTCATACTTCTGGTAAAATTTCAATTTAGATATCCATGATTTAGGAGAATACAAAAAGTATACAAACATTTTATAGAATAAGTGCATGGAAAAATAAGGCCTTTTTTTTTCTCTAGGAATAAATTTAATTTGCTAGTTATAATTTATTTTTATTGTTGACCATTAGAAAAGAAGATAACAAAAATAACAAGTAACAGCAGCAGCAACAAAATACTTATCCCTGTCTTCCCCCAGGTCTCTAATGTACAAAAATGGGGTCAGACTCCAAAGGATGATTGGCAGATTACACAGAACAGCTAGCACACATCTGCCATTGCAGAGCTTCCAAAGAAATGTTAGTTTCCTTCAGCAAGTTTACTCCATGGGAGACATTGTGCAATGTCCAGAACCATTGTTGATTGCTACAAGAGGGAAGGGTGGGTAGGTACACTGGGATTTAGGTGGGTGAGGCTGCAAATTCTGCTAATGTTCTACAATCCACAATAGCACTGATCCAGGTCAGTCCACAGTGCTAAGATCCAAACACCCAGCCGACGGAAGCTTCTCTTCATATCAGCTGTCGATGAGAGGTGCTCTCAGTCAGAACCAAAGATAACAGCCCTTGAAACTCTAATCATTTCTAGATCTACTGCAGGTTGCCTCAGAGCGGGTGGGACAAGAAAGGGAATGTGGGGGAATTAAGAAGAGTACTGTCATCTAGAAGGAGGTGACAGCTATAGAGGAGGAGCCACTGCAGTAGCTGACTGACTTTACTGTAAGTACAGAAGTGCCTTGATCTGGGAACTGTCACACCAACATTTCCGCCTTAGCTACTTTCCAAGTTCCTTCTAGCTTCCCACCCTATTCTCCCAGCCCCAGATTCAACTCGTGTGGGTTAAGTCCTAAGGAAGACAAAGATAACACTGTTAGAACTCTAGAGGGCTGTCCTAATGAAACACACAAACTCTTTTAGAAGAGAAGGCATTCTGCTACCAGGAGGGTAGGCAGTCCAGTGACTGCCTGTGTAAACAGAGGCAGGGAAGGCCTTCAGTCATTCTGATTGTTCAAACCCAGACAACTTGGGCAATTGTTGTTTTAAACTCTAAAACAGCAGCAGACCTTTGTGGAGAGGGATGTGGAAGCCAGAGTACAAATACCCGATGTTGCCAGGAGACAGGAAAAAATGCAGAATTTTGGAGGCCACATACTCCAAGTGGCCAGTTCAGACTTCAAAGTCCAGACTGGTGATCCAATCAGCCAGGATCGTGGAGCACTTCCTTCGCTCACACCCCAGTTGGGAGTTTCTGCATCAGTAGTGTTCTCTTTGATTACAAAGACCGTGATATGCGTATGAATATGGGTAATTATGGTATGCGTGAGCCAGACAGTGAATCAGATCTGCCAAACAGAATGCTAGCATGTATTCACACGCAAAGACTCACATGTGGTTTTAGTAAATAACAGCCAAACACGTTATTTTCTCAAGAAATAAAAATAGGAACCAATTTGACATGCCAAGTTAAAATAAAAAAAATGAAAATAGATACACACATGCTTGAGTTTTCTTTCCACTGAACGATCTAGGCTGACACTAAATAGTACAGTTTTTACACTTCATGTAACATTTTCTGTGCTCTTTGTCCCTGCCAAAGAACTTACATTGTCCCTAAAAAAACATCATTTGGAGATGGCATGTTAAACTCAAGCATAGCACAGTCAGCTAACTGAAAGAGTTGAAACTAACCTCCATTTCTCATAGCCCATTATCGGGCTATGACACATATTTAAAAAGAATACCGCACTGGGTGAATAAGTTGAGTAACTTTATCTGCCGTTTCCACTTAAGCAATCCTAGGAAAAACAAGAGAAGAGATGAGGACGAGGATGCTTTGGCCTCGTTATTTCTTCCAGGATCTGTTCCTGCTGTCAATTTGACCCTGAAAAGCATATCTCAGAATTCCTGAAGCTTAGAACCCACATTCAGCATGCAAAGTTTTCCTTCCATGCCACTAAAATTAATTACACATCTTTCTTGAGCGAGTCTTAGAACCAGTGATGACTTTCTCTAGTAAGTGAATAGACCTAAGTAATTCAAGACATTGTACATAATATTTGAATGCTTCCTCTAAAAAGATTGCCAGTAGAGTATGATTACAGAAGACACATAAAGGGTGTTTTGTTTGTTTGTTTGCTTGCTTTTTTTTTTTGGAGACAGGGTTTCTCTGTGTAACTCTGGAGCCTGTGTAGATCATTGGAGTTTTTTCTTAGCCTACATGAGGCCTGGGTTCTATCCCAGGCACTGTGAAAAGCAGGTAATCAACTGGCAACCAAATCCCCACAGAACCATAGTCTTGGATTCTACCCTCTATTCTGTGTTCTCAATGGAGTCTTAGACATTTTGACCAAAGTAAAATTATTATTCCCACACTATTTTATCTTTCATAACATATACTTGAAGGTACATTTTAAATATCTATGTGAAACAGATTAAGTATATTTAATATATTGGATACAGTTAATGTTCATAAATATTTATATGATGCATATGTATAAATATGTACCTTCCTTAATTAAAATAGATTGAAGCTTGTCCACCAGGCTAATTTCAGCTTCAGTGCTACCAATGTGGACAGAATTGTTTTTCTGGGAGTAACGCAATTTACTATGTTCCATTAAGTAAAAAGGTACAGTGGGCTTAAATTTGGAGATCTGAGTTGGTCCTTGCTTGGCTGCCTATAGCCTAGCTGGCTAATCTGTTTGATCTGCCTGAACGTCAGAGTTCTCTGAAATGAAGAGCTGTTCCACTGGGGGTTGGGAAAGGTGGGGCCAGAAAGACACCTGAGAGGACTGGGAGATAACTTAGTTCTGTGTGTGTGGCGGGGAGACAGTTAATGTCATCATCTCCGAGTCCACAGTTAGTGTTGGTGTATAATAGCTTGGCTAGTGTTGGTGTGGGAAGCTTGCTTGGTTCACTGCACTTGCATTTGGTATTTGTTTCCACCGAAGCTTGGCTATGTAGTGAGCTGGAGAGCACACTCAATAACTGTGCTGGCACACAGTTGCGGTGTATGCTTTCTCTGTAACCACAGTATTGTTAGCCCGTTCAGCCTGTCAAATAGGTTATACCAAACAACAAATGTGATCTTTGTGGTGTCCTTTTGCTGTATTTGCAGAGAAATTCTTATATTTAAAAATGTGCATTTATAAGCTTGATGTATGGAATAAAATAAGCATCAAGAAAATATCTGTGAGAAAATAAATGTGTGATAAAGGTATTATTCTTTCTATATTTTAAAGATTTATTTATTGTTATTTTATGGGCATGGTATTTTGCCTGCATATATATGTATGAGCTGTATGCACGCCTGACGGTGGAGAGACCCCAAAACTCTGCTGAGGACCCCTGGAACTGCGGTTACAGATGGTCGTGAGCCACAATGTGGGTGCTCGAAACTAAATCCATGTCCTCTGAACCACTGAGCTATCTCTCCATCCCCAAAGGAACTAGTTTTACAAGGACATAGAACATCACAAAAAAAAATAAGGCCTTGATCTAAGAGAGAGGTTCCTACCATGGGATTTCATTTGACTGATGTCTTTAATGACAGTGAATCAGTCCTGCTTTCAAGATGTAAGCAGAATAAACCACAGAAAATATGACAGTTTGCTCTCTGATTTTGATCACAGTAGCATAGTTTGAAGTTTTTTTCCCAGTTTTTTTTTCTTAAGAAATGTTTTAGGAATCAACTCAGGAAGAAATATCCACTCACAATCAAAATTATGAAAACACTCCAGGCATGACTTGCCCTTTCCTTCTTTTTAAGAATACAAACTTGAGACTGTTGCTTTTATTTCTTGTAGAATTTTTGAAATCTATTATAAGCATGGGACCGTTATTCAAGTTTTAAGATGTGGTTCACAACTGCTTGACCTGGGGGATCATTCTTCTGGGGTGTTCATCATCTTTCTGTGAGGTATTCATTTAAGTATCCACATCCAGATTTTATTTGTGTGTGTGCATCATATGCTCATGCAGGTATGCACTTCTTATGTACGTGAAGGTCTCTTCCTCAGAAACTCTAGTGTTACAGATGTGCACCACTGCGCATGACTTTTACATATTTGCTAGGGATCAGAACTCAGGTCCCCGTGTTGATCTGGCATGCATTTTAGCAAACAAGTCATCTTTCCAGCCTCAATCTTCCATTTACACATGACTAAGAATGAACACATTTAATCCAGACCATGGCTGAGTGGAAGGATTAGTAAGGCAATTTAGAATAAAAAGAAAATCCTTGTAATGACAACCAAGATTTTTATACAAACGAACCCTGAGAATGCACACGTGCACCTGTGTATCTTCATCTTTATCTCCTTTCGCTGTGCACCTGTGGCTCTCGGAGTGGCAGCCTGGGCTCTTGGTTAGAGGTCCCAGGCTTTAGTGGTGTGCACTGAATCCTTACAGTGATGCCAGGCTCCTTAGTTATCTGCACACACTATGAGTAACTTGAGTACAAGCCTGCTCAAGTACACCACAGTGGATGGTGAGTTATTACCAATGTGAGTGTATGCTACTTAAGTGGCTAAAACAAGCCACAAGTACTTCAGTAAACATCTTACTTCAAACCATCCGTTCTCAGTCTTGCTGTAAAGTGGACCCAGGGGCAACCTAAAGTTATAGCAAGGCCTAGACTTCAACCCCTGAGACTCTGCCGTAATTGCTATGGGATACAACTAGGGCATGTGGAGTTTTAAAAGCTCCCCAGGTGATCCTAATGTGCAGTCAAGGTAGAGAAAGATGACTTTAGGGTAAGAAAACTGTCCTCTTTCCTCTGAAGGCTTCATCATTGTACAGATTTTGAATTCTATCTCTTGAATGTCTACCACAAAACCCAACAGTTACTAACCGATGCCAGAGTCTGACCTAATAGACTCTGCCTCCATGTACCTTGGGTCTCTTCAGCTGTCCTTCTAGAAGGACATCTTCCAATGACCCTGAATGTGCGGCTCCCTTTAGTGTAGAGTCCAAATATCTGATTTAAACACGTGGCATTGCTGACTTGCTCCAAGTTTGCTCTGTCTTCATTGACATCTTCGACCCAAGTTCTTGCTCTAAAGGTTTGGAGCAGGCTTGCTGAATCTCATCTCAGCCCTGGCCCTAGTATGTCAAACCTTGCCCCTCTACCATGAGGGGACACTAAAATTTTGTCCCAGACTTCTGCCTTGGGGGACTATTGTGCACAAATACGGTCATTAACACTACCACTGGGCCAATTTATTCATTCCAGATGTGCCTATTTCCACAAAACAGCATTTAGGTGTAGCTGATATTTTTGGAAGCTGAAGAAATGAATCACAAGAGAATTATGCTGTTTTTATTATAAAAATGTAATGGATATACTTAGGAAAAACACTCTCTTTCTGTAATAGGCATGCTTTTTTTGTGGTCTCTGCTTGGCCCCTGAAATCCACAGGTGCTTCGGGATAACCTCAAGGCTTCATCTCAAACAGAATGAACGAATCAGGAATGTTCTAGGAAGCTATTCTTTAATATCATGGAATTTGGCCTTGCTAGTTTTCCAAGAAGGGTGAACTTTGCAAGTACTTAAAAAACTTTCTTTCTCCTTCCAAATTTACAAGAGGTATGCACGAGAATGTGAAGACATTCCCTTAGTTCAAGGAGTGAGCTTCGTGCCTTAAGATTACGAGGACAGCTAAAGGTGACCCTCCTCCGAGTAGGCTATGCTTCTGAAGCAGACGCTGGAGTCCAAGTTAGATGCAGATTTAAGTAACACGCTTAGAGGACGGAGCAGTTCTGACGAAGCCCCACACAGGAGTAACCATGTCTAGCCTCCCGTCTGTCTCTGGTTCCTGGACAAAGCGAGAGCCCTTTGCTTCTCTTGCATAAATTACAAAAGAAGAGTTAGATTTGCACTGAGTTGGCCTGCATTGTACAAAGATGACAAAAGATGACAGGTTCGCCTTGAGACAATTTTGAGGAGGTCAGAGTAGCATTTTCTTCAGGAGACAACTTTACAGTGACTAATTTGGGTTCCTTACCTGCTCAGAATCATGCTCGCCATAACCGGATTTTATTTATTTGTTCTTAAATTACCCATTAAATCCATATCTTTCTTTTTGTACTGCTTTATTTCTTTTTTCTTTCTAATTTCGTAAACTAACCCAGATTGCTCTTTTGTATTCATTATTTTGCGAGAGAGTCCCATATAGCCCAGGATGGTTTGGAACTCACTATACAGCACAAGATGACCTTGAATTCTTGATTCTCCTGCCTCTCCTGTCTCACACAGTGGAATTACACATGTGCACCACCACGCCTGTATTTTGACTCTGATTAACTGTAGTGATGCTTGTTTTCTGCTCATTTACCTTGAACATTGGAGACAAAGCAGTCAGGCTTGATGACTTTGGTATCAAGAATCGATTGGGCTCCATCTTGACTACGTAGCCAAGTGATGTACAGAGTGTTGTTTTGCTCTCTAGATCCTGCCTTCTACAATGAAGGAATGGAAACGCCGGACTCTAACAGATTTATATGGGCAAGTTCATAACAACAACGTGGGGTCTCATGCTCAGAATAACTAAGGATTTACAATGATGGGTGTGGAACATTCTATCAAATCTAGGACCCTCTGATGACAGGAGCTGCCCCAGTGAGTGAGTAATAAACAGGTAACCCAAATCAAAGGCAACAGTGTCTCCTGACAAACAGTAACATTTAAAAGCATTCTGCATTCGGTTCACTGACTTCCCAATGATCTCTCTGTGTATATTTTTCTGTCACCCTCGATTTTTCTTCAGAAAAGGACAGGTCTCCCAGGGATGTCAGCAGAAATGGCATAAGAAGATGCAATAAGACTAGGCATAAATGAGGCTAGATGACGCAATCCAGTAGGAGGAAAAGAGTTCCAAGAGCAGGCAAAAGAGTGATACACCCCTACTGCCACTGTTAGGAGTCCCACAAACCCCATGCTAACCAACCATAGCATATGCAGAGGACCTAAGTGCAGACTCAGGCAGGTTCTGTGACTGCTGCTTCCATCTCTGTGAGTACCCGTGAGCAGAATTGACAGAATGACTATTATTAAAAACAAACAACAAATTCTAGTAAGAATATAGGGGAAAGGATTTTATATACTTTTGGTTAGAATGTAACTTGGTCCAGCCACTATGTGAATTTCAAAAAAAAAAAAATGTCAAAAGAGAATTACCATATGATCCATCAATATTGCTTCTGGCCATAGACCCAAAGGATTCTAAGTTAGGACACCATAAAGATGTTTGCATAGTGTTTATTACGGAACTATTCACAATGGCCAAGACCTAGAATTAACCTAGCTGCACACCAGCAAATGAATGGATAAGGAATATGTGAGGTTCATAGTTAATGGCGCATTTGGGCTAACCAAAATGAAGGATTAAATAACATAATTATATGAAAATAGATGAAACTAGATGCCAAACCAGAAACTCAAATGTTGTATGTGGAATATGGATTTTAAAAAATAGACATTAAAAGGATAAGGACTATTTGAGAAGGTTAAAAGGAACAGCTTGAGCGGAAATGTTAGCTTTGAGGATGAATGTGATCAAAGTTATTATGTGTATATGAAAACTTATGACTTTATTATATAATATATGCTAATAGTTTCTCCATTCTGCGTGTTTTCTGTTCCCTCTGTGATTATATCCCCTGCTGAGTAGAAGCTCCTTCATTTGACATAATCTCATTTGCTGATTTTTGCTTTTATTATCCATAGAATCTTGGTTGGGGCCCATACATTGGAGTACTTATAGTTTGTTTTTTCCTAGTAGTTCAATCATTTCAAATCCTACATTTAGATTTTTGTTGTATTTTAGTAAGTTGTTTTATGTTGTAAGAACTAGGAACCCTTAATTCTCCAGCTTATATATCCAATTCCCCATCACTTGCTTGTACTACACAGTGGTAAAAAATAGCAATGTCTTGAAATTTACATACAAATGAATGGATCTAGAAAAGAAACATATTGAGTGAGGTAACGTAGACCCAGAAAGACAAATATAATATGTATTCACTCATAAGTGGCTTCTAGACATAAAGCAAAGAAAAAAACCAACCTACAGTCTACAACCCCAGAGAACCTAGACAACAAAGAGGGCCTTAAGAGAGACATACATAGATCTACATAGGAAGGAGAAAGAGACAAGATATCCTGAGTCAACTGGGAGCATGGGGGTCATGGGAAAGGGTATAAGGGGGGAAGGGAGGGGAGTGGAGAGAAATGTATAGCTCAATAAAAGTACTACAAAACAAAAAGAAAAGAAAAAGAATTTTTTTCTCAACCTTGTAGAAAACCAGTTGATTATTAAGTATAGAAATCCATTTCTGTATCCTCTATTCTTTTCCATTGGCATCAGGTTCCTATTGTATATGGAAGAGAGTGTCATCCCATCGTAAATCAATGAAATTCTGTCATTTGTGGCAGCAGGGATGGAAATCAATAACTAAAAATAATCATGACCTGAAAGACTAACACCACAAGTTCGCTCACAATTTTGGACACTAAAAACATTGGCCTCTTAGAAGCAGATGCTCAAAGAGCAGTCAGTAGAGCCTGGGAAGGCTGCCTGGAAGGGATACAAGGAGACTAGAAAACAGAAACTGAGATACAGTGGGAGGAATTAGCTCTAGTGTTCTAAAGTATAGTAATGCAATTATAATAATACACAGTAATTTATTATATGTTTCAGAATAACTAGAAAACTATTATAAAATGATAGCTATTTTAGGAGAAAGAAGTGGTAATTAGGTTGAGTTTCATCATTACATGTTGTATACAAGTATCAGCTTATTACACTGTACCCTAAAAATACGTACAAGTATCTAATGTTATTTTAAAAATGTCTATTCATCTTAATGACTTTGCCAGTAGTATTTTCTAATTCAAAATAAGACATCTGAGTAATTTGTTCTTTTGGTGTAATATTTTGATTATCTTATCTTCAACTTCAATGGGATAATTATAGTCATTATTTCTTAACGTTAATTTCTTTTGATATTAGAGATTAATGTAGTATTAAAATGCTGTTTTCCTTCAAGAAAATAAACTCTTATGGAGATTCAGTCATCATTCAATATCCATAGACAGCTGGGTCTAAGATCCATTCTCTTAGATACTAAAGTCCAGTAAACGATACACCCTTCTATACCTTTCACTTTAAATTATCTTTAGATTAATAATGTTACCAAGTAAAGAGAACCATGGTAATCAACAAAGACAGCCATAAAATGTTTGTCCATTAGTTGGTTATTTTAAGGCATGAGATTTCATCCATGAAAGGCAACTGGAACTTTGCCTTAGTGTTTTCAGCTCTTTGTTTTTGAAATGAACTGTTAACTTTTATAAAATGGGGCTATCGCTCTTTGATTTCCAGAATTTCCGTGCAAAGGACTTTGTCATCTTAGATACATTTTTCAATATTAGCAATCTACAACTTTTAAACAAGTCAGGATTTTGAAAAAGAGAGAAAAACGTGCTTCTGCAGAAAGTCCCAGTAGAAGGCAATGACACCTGTGACTGTCATATACCTGGAGTAGCGAGGGAACTAGAGCATCATGCAGAAACTGGCATCTGGGTACTGGTTTGCATATTGTCAGGAGCTAGTGAAGAAACAAAATCCTCAAGATATTGTGGGAGTTTTGAAAGTATACAAATGACAGATGTGTATTAGGACAAGTGACAGAATATGTGCCAAGACAATCTTCATTTTGTGGTGCAGAGAGTGAAGAATTTAATAATGATCTCCTTAGAAGGAAGCCCCTGCCTTTCCTGTTTGCCTTCGGTGCTGCAGTCAATATTCTAACATCAAAGAAATTAGAATGGACCTTTTTCCTTCCTTCCTGTTTTTCTTTCTTCTTCTTTCTTTCTTCCTTCCTTCCTTCCTTCCTTCCTTCCTTCCTTCCTTCCTTCCTTCCTTTCCTTCTTCCCTACTTGCCTCTCTACTTTGGTCCACTGTGAGACTTTACTCATCCAAATCTCACCTCAAAGGTCATCTTGTGAGGTCATCTGGAAGTGACTTTGCTCTGTTGCAAAATGCACACCTTTCTCCTTAATTTGTTCATTTTTTCTTTATTTACTGTCTTTCTTCAGTATCTTTCAATAATAATGAATTCTTTAATAGAGGAACGAAATAAAACTTTTTTATGACTAATTTCTCAATGTTAAGAACAGTGCCTGACACAGAGGAGAACTCGATAAATATTTATTGAATGAATATATTAGCAGCTGAGTAATAGCGGGATACTTTGAAGAAGGAAAGGGTTTCCTTAGGGTAGGAAGCTAGGAAAAAAATGCTTGTAAGAATAAAGGCCAAAATGAAGATATGTGACTAACAAGAAGATTATGGTGGTCTGAGAAATGTCCCCATAGGCCCATGTGTCTGAATACATGGTGAGGATGGCCTCCAGAGGGTGGCACTGTTTAGCGATATGGTGCAGCCTTCCAGGAGAAAGAATATTGTTGGAGGTGGAGTCTGAGAGTTTATAGCCTCACCCCACTTCCAGTACATTCTTTGGCCAGAGATGGGATCTCATAGCTTCCTGTTCTGGCTGCCTGCCACTATGCTTTTTCTATCATTGTGCACTGTCCTTCTGGAAACAGATCCCACATGAACTCTTGTCTACAAGTTTCCTAGGTTATGATATTTTATTACAGAAACTGAAAAGTAGGTATTGCAGAGACTTGTAGGTTATATATTCCATGCGGAAGACTCGGAGAGAATATCAATCATATGGTAGGTTGTGAAAGACATGGAATCCCAAAATGGACTTGAATTAGGCACACAGAACAGCAGAGGGAGGTAAGTTCATGCTCCCTTTTCTTAGCCTTAGAAAAAAACCAAACAGAAGCAAAAAGCGGCATTCTTGTCAAAGGATCAGGTTTTCCCTTCCGTGTTTTCTCATGAAAGGTGATGAAGTAATTGTTGGAAGCGTGAAGTTGGGAAGATCTGTCAGGGCTGAGAGCATCCTTTAATTGTATATGATTCTTACGAGGGAAAGCACCTACCATCTAGAGTGGGCTCATTATTTATCCTTCCAGTGTCCTTATGCAAGCCATGGTGACTTCCATTCCTTTATAAAGATTTTCAGTGTTGACAGCATCAACAAGGAGTCCTGAACTTCCCTTTGGTCCTGTTTCATACTAAAATAATCCCCAAGGGGGGCTCAGTTCTTATGCATATTGCATTTCCTACTCTTCCAGAGGACCTGGGTTTGACTCCCAGTACCCATATAGTTTTTCATAACTATCTGTAACTTCAGTTCCAGGGGAACTGAACAACACACTCTCTGGCCTGGTGAGGATTAGGCATGCATACGGTACACAGACATATGTAGAGGCAAATTATTTATAAAATATTACAATAAATTTACCAGGGAATACAAAACTCCTATTTTGTTTAGCTTGTTCAGTCTTTCTTTGGTGCTGGAGAAAGAACCCAGGACAGTGTGCACGCCAGACAAGTGCTCTATCCCTGAGTCACATGCTGAGGGCCTAGTTCTGAAAGCCACCTGACCCACAGAAGTGAATGAATATACATCAATCCAGCCAGGAAATTACTTTAAAATACTTTAGAAATTGATGTTCCCGATACCTATTAACCTTTCAGGAGGCCTGCATGAAAATGAAATATCAGTGGTGTGCTTTTGGAGCAAAACCAGGGGAGGGCAAACGCTTCAGAGTACCGGACAAGCACAACTGCTGCTAAAAGTTAAACGATAAATTTATAGCTAAATAAATTACATTAATGCAAGGATAATATTGATTTTCTTGCTAATTATTTTATTACTTTTTATTTGCATTCCTACCCTTGAGATTCTTCAAGTCTACAGTATCCACATATTGAAAATATTGTATTTTGAGCTCACTGTCATCGTCTCCTAGTTCTTTGTCCCCTGAGGTCACACTGGAGTATGAATTCATCCATGGTGGGAAATTCTGCACTGCATGGAATCTGGTGAGCACTACAAATAAAACTGATCTTCTGTTTATATTTTAAAAAAACTGGATGTTAAACATTTGCTAGGAAATATCCCACTCATCTGTGAATTGCCATTATGCATGCCTTCAAATGTTTTTTCTTTTTATATGTGTATAAAGACCTGGGCATTGAACTGAGGGCCTTGTGAATCCTAAACAAATATTTTTCCCCTGAGCTATATACCCAGCCTTCTTTTTACTCATTTATTTATTTATTTATTTATTTATTTATTTATTTATTTATTTATTTATTTTGAGACAGGCGCTCACTAAGCTGTTTAACCTGGCCTCAAACTCACTCTGAGCCTAGACAGGCCTTGAACTTCTAATCCTCCTGCCTCATTCTTCCAGCAAGCTATGATTACAGGCCTGTGCCACCAGGCCTAGTGTTTTATATAACTTTTAGTGGGAGAATTTCCAAGCATGAGAATCTTTAGAAAACAAAACAATAAAAAATATCTACCTCCTTCATGAGTTCCTGTACGCTAATGTTTTGAGTGTTTATTGTTTTTAATCTCTTCAAACAATTTCTAAGGAGTTTTCCAGATTAAACAAAATTCTTTTATTGGATTGGAATTGCTATTGTAGTGAAATTCTTCTGACATTGGAGCCTGGGAGGTTTTTTGTTAATAAGCCATAATTTTTTACTGTGTTTACTGTAGTAGGTGCTGAAGGCTTTATGCCTCCAGGGAGTCAGTCCTAGACAGTAACCAAAGGCAATGGTGAGCGATGGGTTTGGTTATTTTCCTTATTTTATTTTATTTTTATTTATTTATATTTTTTTTTGGTTTTTCGAGACAGGGTTTCTCTGTGCTTTTTGGAGCCTGTCCTGGAACTAGCTCTGTAGACCAGGCTGGTCTCGAACTCACAGAGATCCGCCTGCCTCTGCCTCCCGAGTGCTGGGATTAAAGGCGTGCGCCACCACCGCCCAGCTTATTTTCCTTATTTTAGAATGCCTTGATTTTCCCCCACTCCTATCCACAGATGTAGAGAGATAAACTGTCACATTTGATTGTTTAAATATGTTCTCACTCCTCATCTCTCAGACATGAGTTGGTAAGAAAACCAACTTTCCTTGGCTAACAAGTCTAGGATGAGAGTAAGACGGAGACATCAGTCCCAAACAGGGCAGTCATTTCTGCCATGTGGGCAAGGACTTGAATATCCTCCACGTCCCCGTCCAAAAGAAAGAATTCAACTAATACTCAAATTCATTGATAGAAATGCTCTTGAGAATTGATTTTTGACAGGCTGAGAAATGAAATGGCCCTTTCAATGCAGCCCCAACTTTCCCTAGGGGTACATTGTCATTTGTAACATTGTTGTCATCATTTGTAACACTGTCATCATCTGTAACATTGTCATCATCTGAAACACTGTCATCATCTGTAACACTGTCATCGTCTGTAACATTGTCATCGTCTGTAACATTGTCATCGTCTGTAACATTGCCATCATCTGAAACACTGTCATTATCTGTAACACTGTCACCGTCTGTAACATTGTCATCATCTGTCACAGTGTTAAGATATGTAACATTATTGTCATCATTTGTAACACTGTCATCATCTGTAACATTGTCCTCTGTAACACTGTCATCTGTAACACTGTCATCTATAACACTTTGAAACACTGTCATCTCTATAACACTGTCATGAGTAACACTGTCATCTGTAACAGTGTCATGTGTAACAATCCTTTCTAGGAAGCTGATGACTACAATGTTGGGATTAATATAAGAATTAGAAATAGTGAGTTTCTACTGTGACAGAACTCCATTAATATTTATATTTATCTTCAATTATTCACTTAGTAAATGGGCCCGGAAGGAGCCGGGGTGGAGCTCAGTGAGAGAGAGCTCACCAAGTATGCATATAGCCCTAAATTCTATCCCCAGCACCACTCAAATGAAAAAAAAATAACAATACTCCAAGGTTGCTGAAAAATAACTTGATGTTTTACACAAGTTAAATTTAATACCCAGAAGCCTCTAATAAATTGGTTCCTTTCAGCAAAATTTAGAAAATTTCAGTAGAGAGGAATTACTTTATCCGAAATAGATGACCTTGGATCATTGTTTTGGTAGTAGCCACAAATAGCAACAGCTCTTTGAAATGATTAACCAGAAGGATACAGTGTCTTGCAATCATGTGGGAACATACCAATTTCCTCAGTGGGATACATCTGCTATTCTCTTAATGATCAGAAAACAGAAACAAAAGTAAGGCTCTTAAGAGGGGCAATGACTGACCAGTTTTGAATTGCATTTTCTCCCTAGTAGTTCCTTATTCATTTAAATAAAGTGTTAAATTGATTCTCATCCTTAGTGGGAGCACTGGTGTGTTGTGCAAAAAAAAAAAAAAAGGCAGAAGGAGAGAGACATACATACAGTTAGTACATTTAAGTGTATATGTTAAGTGTGTGTATTTAAACTTGCCTAACTTGAAAACAGTGGTCCCATGTTCTTCTTGGGACTTCATCTTGGCCATATAGTAAAGCATCAAGACATTCTGGGCCATAATACTGGAGACAGCATCTATTGGCATATAAGAAGTCAGAGGCAGGGATGTTGTTAGATAATCTACAAGCGCTGCAAAAATTGTCCGGCCTAGACTAGCAATAATGCTGAAGCTGAGAACTTGAAACAAAGCTAAACTGTTTGGAACATTAGATCAATGAGGTATTTATCAGAACAAATGGGAAGATGATCAGCATATATAATGTCAACTGACAAATTATGAATAATGTTATTAAATTTATTTTTTTAGTGACAGCTCTTCATCCATTATAGCCTAACTAAATGGTGCTAGTCACTGAGCACTTAATGCTAAGCTCCGGGCTCTGTCTGCATTATCCTGATCTAAATACCTTGTAGCCATATGTGTCCTTGACATCTTAGTACTGAAAGTGATTATTTATTATGTCAAATATCCTCTAGGGGTCAGCAGTCACTTGCTCTTTCTCTCAATGATTGTCAGTACCATGACCATGAATGTCAGGACAAAATGAGTTAATATCTTAGAAATGCTCTGTAACTCAAAAGGATATTATATAAAGACTCCCTAAGGGCGCTAGGATATTTAGCATTAGAAAATACAAAGGGAGGTGACAGGGTTTATCAAAGGTGTTTGAGTTAAACAGAAGAGGAGCACACCCATCATATTAGCTAAAGAAAGACATTACTATCTAACCCTGGATACCTAGGAAGAAGAGTGGATGAAGGATTTAACTGTACTAGGCTACAACTCATCTCCATCCCATTCAAAACAGCTGAATACTTTCAAAGGCTGAGCGTGAGTGATGTGACACTGATAAGACATAAGGCGCTAAGCATATCAAGTCTTTGACCTTGATAAGAACTTCGGTAGCCAGGTATCCAAGGTCAGGGTTTCTTCTTAGGTAATCATAACTGGATAAGATGATAAGAATTACCCTTTTGTAGGAAAATCCAGGAAGATGTAGAATTTAAGACATAAATGTTGTAACCCATGAAATGTAATTATGTTTTTTAACTAAAGGAATTTGTTCATATAGTATACTCTTTAAATAACTAAGAGAATTTAGTCTAATAAAAGAAGATCAGTCTTTTGATTATAGTTTAAAATATGTAACTGAATAACTGGTTGAAATTGAGTGTTTTAAATAAAAAGTATTAAGTTTATATGCTTTATTGAACAATTAGAAACCTTTTAGCTGTACCATTTTTTTATGGAATGCTTTATTTACTACATAAGACTGGCTTCCCTGGGAGATTGTGGGTGTGCAATACTTCAGTGGTCAAGTGTGTTTCTAGGAAGAATTCTGGGTCCCATCCCCAACACCACCAGTATTTTTCTTTATTGGAGAATATGTTATAATGTATATGTTTTACAAAGATACAAGTATTAAATCTATAAATACTCTTTCAAAGGATTCTCCCAAAGCAGTTGGGAGGAAATACTGGCAAACTCCAAAGTTCAAGGGGAGGGTGTGGTAGTGGGGAAGAAAAGGCAGATGACCCAAACCAAACTGCTCCACTCCCAAGCCTTACAACCTTCAAAACTCAGGAAGAATCATTCTTCAAGCAGACACGAACAACAAAGACAAGGTAAAGAGTAACAGAGAAGAGAAGATACAAAATAAAGAGCAAAACTGATACTTGGGGAACTAGAAATAAAGAAACACCGCAAACCTAAATACATTGGCAAGATTAGTAACTTTAAGGAGAGTCAAGAAACAAATTGCATTTATAAAACAAGAGCAAGACCCTATGAAAAAGTACTAATGGGCAATGACAATGTTGTTAGACATCAAAATATACTTGCCAACATAAAACATAGTGAACAATATTTTTAATAGTTATATTTGAAGCCCAGAGGAGATATATACACAAGACAAAAAAAAAGGTGCCAATATGAAATTACAAGAAATAAGGATCTATTCAAGTGTTCCAATGTTTGTCTTTAAAGAAATGGAGAAAATGTAGGAATATAGATATATTTAAGTTGGAAATTCTACGTAATACTAAACAGGAGGATTAATAAAAAGAGTCACCTATATTTATCATAATAAAAATAGGAAACTCAAGTAAGAATTAGAAATAAGAAGTTAAAAAGGGAATAAATAAGAAGTAAAAAAAAGGAATAAATTACTTACAAACCATAGGTCGATATTCTTCTTATGACTAATTAACATGTGCAAGAAAGATAATGAAGAAAAGTCAGAGTGCAAAATACATTCTGAAAGTAAAATTCCACATCAATAAAAACTAAATACAACATCAATAAATAAAAAAGAAAAAGCAAAAATTCAGAAAGTATAGTAAATACAGTAAATACCATATATGTGTGTGTACATCTATATGTACATCTATACACACATATATATTAATAACATTAAAGTTTCACAGCAAAACCAAAAATGAATCCACTACTGAAACTTGCATAAGATAGAAACCAGCTACATGTGACCCAGAAGCCCAGAACGTAACAGAAAAGAGAATGTGAGAGTGACGGCTTGAATGGCTTGGAGACTGGAGCCATCACTTTGAGTGTCGAATTTAAGGATAGCAAAGAATTTTCTTTTCTGCATGGGATCAGCTTATAAATTATATCATACTTGTTGATTAATCAGTTTTAAAAGAGTGCAATGTACATAAATAAGAATACTAGTGTTATTGTTATATATATTACGTTCCAAAATTTTCATCTTTCATAATACAAAGTTAATAAGTTCCAAAACAGTGGGTTAAGTATAATCTCAAGTCTGTTCTGATACCCATTATTTGACTTAACATGTAAATGCTTCTAAAGGTGATTTTTTTCCCCCAAGAAATACATTTCTGAAAGAGACTGGATAGGGAAGGAAAGCAATTTGTCATTTATATCCGGTTGTTCTATTTACACAGTATTCTTTCAATGTGCAAAAGTCAGGATTTTATCTTATTTAAAAATATATCCTTTAACAAAATAATAGTTATTATATGCTAAAATTAAGAAATAAGTATAGTGAAAACAAAAAATTGAGGTAAAAATTTAAAGTTTTATTGAACAAATATCTTTCATATTTTATACTATTATAATACTTAATTTAAAAATATTTTTCTATTGCATGCTTTCTTTGGCTTTCCAGCAGAATAAACTGAATTATTCCTGTTAGCTTAGACTTCAGTACACGAGGCTGGAGAGAGGTCTTGTGGGGACAAGGGCTCGCTGTGCAAGCATGAGCACAGGAGTTTGGCTCCCAGCCCCCATGCAAACAATGTGGCATGGCCATTGGTACCTGCCACTTTGGTCCTATAGGCATCAGAGACAAGTGGCTTCTCACACACACACTTACACTCAACACGCACACATGCACATGTACACCCACGCACCACGCTGAGGAATTACAAAATTCAACCTCAATAGGCAAATTCTAGAATTTAAAAGAGGAAGCATTGAAGAACTACCCAAAACAGAAATAAGCTAATTGGATATAAAATACACAGCTACACAGCCAAGTACCTGCAAACAGCCTTGTAGCAAACAGCAACACTGTCACTTTGAAAGACTAGAACTAGAATCATGCATCGGATGATTGCTTGCTAGAACAAGGGCTCGTGTCTGGGGAAAGAGCCCACAGTAAGAGAGGCCCAACTTTCCGTTCATAGAAAGTTCTGTATTCCCCTTTGCCACCCGCCTCCTTCACTTTTTGCATTTCCCCCAGCTCTCAGAATGCCAACCCCTATGCATAGGACTTTAATTCTCATCAATCCTCAGTACTCGGGACAGGTTCTCAATAGTTATTAGCTGGATGGATAAACTAAGACCTCTACATTTTTTTCACATAATTTGTCCCAGAAGCTGTCTTTGTTTGATTTATTGAAAACTGGCCAGGCTAATGTCCAATTATTTTTCTATCTCCAGTCAATTGTCTAACTAATTCAGTTATGAGCATGTTGAAAAACACACATTTTTCCATCCCCAGGATTATTAGACAATCCATTATGAAATAGACGCACACACAGAGGATCCAATAAAAGAAACCAGCCCTTCCATCTTCCCTCCTCCGCCTTTCCTCGCTCTTCCTCCCTCCCTTCAGTCTATGCAATTCTGACTGCTCTTGAATTCAGCAGCCTCTTCCTGCCCTTCCCTCTTGAGCACGGCTCATAAGTGCATGGGCCACCGGGCCCTCATAAGTCCCCATGTCCTTAGGGTCTCTCAGTCTTGTCCAATACTGGGAATAACAGGATGGATGAGGTATAGTGACTTTGGTCCCATTCTGTGGAAATATCTATTTCTCAGATTTCATTATAAAAATCTGTGGCAGCCTGTGCACCTGCTAGAGATGTTTTGATTCTTCATGTCTTCCTCTCAGTTTCCTTCCTCCCCATCTTTTTATTTATTTATTTTT
Organism: Microtus ochrogaster; assembly: GCF_000317375.1. Lineage (NCBI taxonomy): Eukaryota > Metazoa > Chordata > Mammalia > Rodentia > Cricetidae > Microtus > Microtus ochrogaster. Next base: position 2,778,445 of record NC_022018.1, on the reverse strand, counting down.
TAAAGATTTCTGTCTCTTCCCCGCCACCGCCTACCATTTCCCTCCCCCTCCTCCAATCAAGTCCCCCTCCCTTGTCAGCCCAAAGAGCAATCAGGGTTCCCTGACCTGTGGGAAGTCCAAGGACCACCCACCTCCATTCAGGTCTAGTAAGGTGAGCATCCAAACTGCCTAGGCTCCCACAAAGCCAGTACGTGCAGTAGGATCAAAAACCCATTGCCATTGTTCTTGAGTTCTCAGTAGTCCTCATTGTCCGCTATGTTCAGCGAGTCCGGTTTTATCCCAGGCTTTTTCAGACCCAGGCCAGCTGGCCGTGGTGAGTTCCCGATAGAACATCCCCATTGTCTCAGAGTGTGGGTGCACCCCTCGCGGTCCTGAGTTCCTTGCTCGTGCTTTCTCTCCTTCTGCTCCTGATTTGGACCTTGAGATTTCTGTCCGGTGCTCCAATGTGGGTCTCTGTCTCTAAGTCATCCCTTGCTCTTCCCCACCACTCCAAGACCCACTTATGTCTATTCTTCTGCATAATAAGTAAACCTTGCATCTGGAGAGATAACCAATCACTACATTAACATTTTAGAACCACATCAGACAACAACTTCCTTTACTTAAATACAGAAAACATTTGTTTTAATGTTTTAATGGAGAGAAAAGGCAACCAGAACAGAAAGACGATGATATTACTTACAAGGCAACACACAATATATTGAAACATTAACTCGTACACTTAGTTTTCTGGCTGACATCAGCAAATATACCTCAGCGAGCCAATGACTTTTTTATGCAATAGGGGACAATGTGTTCACCCTAAAAAGCTGCCAAGTCATATCCTTGACTTATTTTGCCAAGAGCCAAAGGTGTCAAGCATACCTTATGCCTTCCATAACTTGGCTGCTCTGGCACTTGGCATACTGAAAGGTTGTTTTTGGCAGGCAGATGCATATCCAACTTACTATTCATTAGGGCCCCAACATGGCTGAACTGTTGAAAGTGACCTTGTAGGGAGCTGAATGGCAACCCAAGAAATCACTTCTAGAGTTCTGTTTTTTAAAAAATACTTGAGTTAGGGATGTTAGCCCATGGTCTAGCACTTGTTAACATATAAGACTCCTGGGTTCAGTTCCCAGCTTCAAATTTAAAAAAAATCCTGTTATTTTATAATATTTTTTTCAAGAAGTGTGAGACATGGAATTGTTGGTGAATATTATTTAGACATAACCCATTTTTGTTTGTTTACCAGATTGAAGCAGTGCTACTGGCAGAAAAGAATCGATGCACCTCCTTTTACTTCCTGCTTCAAAGGAGATGTTTTTGTCATATTATTTTACATCATTGATTTGAAGGGATGTTTTCCACTAAAAGTTCCAGATTATTTCTTGTTCTTTTTACCTGGAAATTTCCCACTTCCCATTCAAGGCATCACATTCATGCCCACCCCCATTCCTTCCTGTTATTTAACTCATGCCCCGAGTGACTGCTGAGCAGGAGAGTGTGAGCAGCACTGTGTTGGGAACAAGGTGTGCAGTGATCAATGTAGCACACACAGTCCAGCACTGTTTCCAGGTGTGTACGGAAGAGGGGATTCAGACACACAAACTGATAGAAGATTGCAAACGATGACTGGCACCATCAACACAAACCACAGTGTCCATTTAGTGGGTTGGGAAGTATTTCATGGGATTTTTAAAAATATCATTGCACCCGGCTTGGATTTCTCCTCCATGGTGTCACCCAGGATGTCATATACCAAGTGCTGAGCTGTTGTCCCGGGTTTCCTATCATAGACAGATTTGTACTTTCTTACTAGCATCTCAAATGCACGATCTGTAAATCTTCTTGCCTTCATCCCAAGGCTCACAAACACTTCAAATAATAATAATAATACCTCTCTAATAATGATATCTTATATTGTCTACTCCTTTGTTGTGGTTTATTTATGTACCTGTGTGAATATATAATAGGAAGAGGCTGTCAGACCCTTTGGAACAGGGCTATAGGTGGTTGTGAATAGTCTGATATGGGTATAGGAAACCAAATTTACATCCTCTGGAGGAGCAGGAGCAATCTTAACCAAGATCCACCCCTCTAGTCCCATGCATTTTTGTTGTTAATGAAGTTACGTTAAATTTTTTCCTATATCTTTGAATGCTTGAATAGTGACTGGTCCTCTAATCTCCTTCCAGAATCCTCACTTCTCCTCCAGCTCTACTTTCTAAGTGTTTCCCGAGACCTTTGTTTAACATCTAGAAACCTTTTTTGCTGTCTTTGGCTCCCACCTCTAACAGAACTTTGTTCTCCATCCATTACTATGCCTCCATCTTTGCTCGGCCATCATCCTCTCGAGTCATGGTATCATCTTTCTTCCTTCTGTTATCCTTCTTGCCTATTTTTACTTCCGTTTTCCATACATCCCTTATTTTATTTGTTGGTGTTTGAACTTTTTGTTTTTCACCTCATTACACTCCTGCTGGACTCTATCCAACCCCATGAAATTGCACTTCCAAGGTGACAATTAAGATGCCCCATGGCTGAGAAGAATTTTGACCTGCAGGACATTCTTTTTTCCTGCCTGAAATCCTCCCCTTCACAGACACCAACAAGGACCTGGTTTCTTGTCCTCTTCCCTGAGAGCCCCTTACTTTTATTTGCAGATGTTTAGTTTGTGACAATTCTTTGGAATTTCCCCACCAACCCTCTTGCACACTGGGGATAAGAAATGACAATGACTAGTATATTTGGAGTTCTAACTGAGTCCTTCTCAATATAAACTAGCCTTCTAGTTTATATTGAAGTCAACACTTAAAAATTAGGAGATCTTACACAAAAACTGAACAACTAGTGTGCCTTAAGGAGTCATACTTTATGCCCACTATGGATAAAAGGATAAAAGAAAACAGACTGTTTAAATGGCTATTTGGTGGCAAAGTAGTAACAAAATACCGGTGTTTTCTATTACTTAAGATCCAAAAGCTCTACTAACCAAGGAGGTCTATAACTAATGCCAACCCCGAATTTATAGTCTGTGTTCTGTTCCTCTACTTTTCATGTTTTTTTATGTGTTTGCTTCAACACAGTCTTTAGGATTTGCTTCCTCTTATATTATTCTCCAAAAGAACCAGACTCAAAGTCCTTCAGTCTTTTTTCCTCTCAATACTGAGTTTACCTAGCGAATGTGCAAAATAAATAAAATACTAAAAGGAGATATGTAAAATTTAAATCAATAATGCCTTTTCTGGTCACAGAGTATATAAATTGCCCGAGGTAGACAGCATTTACTTCCTTTATCCCAGAGGCCTTTCTTATTCCTAATTTCTAAGGGACTTTGCACAGTAGGAAATTAAGAAAGCTGAGCAGAAAAAGATGGTAAGGTGGAGGTATCTGAAGACAAGAAGTCATTGTTTTCATTTCCCTTTTCACCCCATTGCATAAGATCCAAAAATATATGCTCTGCGATGATTAATCCTAAAACTTCTATTTCTCAGTGTTGACATTCCAATTGCAGTTCCATCTTATTCCAGGAATACGGCATACATCTTTCTGCAGGGGAAATAAAAAGCACGAGTGGAAAGAACAGTATGACCTACAAGCAAAAGGACTACCCTTGCTTTAATTAAGAAGGAGCAGAAAGCAATTTCTCCCTCATTCTTATTCAACCACATTGAAATGTTATCCCATACATTGTCATTTTTAAACTCCTAATGGCACTGAGCTAACATCTTTGAAAGATTTATTTTTGTTTTGAAAATAAAAATCCATGCAGAATGCAGAGAGAGTGAATGTCTGCATGGGGACCGTGTAAATCAAGATTGTCTTGGCTGTATTTGATAGCTTGCCTTGATGCCTCCTAACCCACCAAGCTTGGTTGCTAGGCAACCAGGACCGCTTCTCTGAATATAGTTATTAACAGGTTTAGGTTGCACTGAAAAAAAAAAAGAAAAGAAAATTAAAAAGAAAACAACATGGACTGGAAACGAGGGCAGATGTATTTCGCATCTGAAAATCTGGGAGAAACAAGCTATCCTATAAACTAAATATTTGAAATCAAATGCATTTAATACCTTTCATTACCCTCTGCAACTCTCCAGTGGGACAAAAGTGGTTCAGTGTCTCATTTTAGGTAATACTTCTGGCCACAGAATATAGAGAAATACACTTATTTATGTCACTGTGACTTGCAATTCTGTGTCTAAAAACACTGGCAGGTTCTACTTCTTATTTTCTATGAGTGAGTTTGTTACGTATGTAGCAAGTAAATGCAAGCAAACAAACAGCAACTGGCAAGTAGAAGCAGCAGACAGGGAGCAACACCTCACTGACTCGGGAGTTTACCACATTCCTACCATAGCCAGCAGAGAGGGCTAGAGTAGCCTGACCGCTAGTGCAAATAAATGTGACATATCCCAGAAATCCAATAGGAAGCAAACAATAATGCAAGAACGCAAAAGTCCCTGACTGAGACCTCTTCCCCCACGGACAAGCTTCCTGCTCTCCACTCCCAACAGAGGTGATTTTACAGTGCGGAATAAACCGTGAGGAAGAGCTTACCATTGCTTTCCACCATCTATATCTCCTCCGTGTTTTCATGGGAGCAGGGTTTTTTATTTTACTTTTGAGAATTTCATATATGTATATAAGATCCACTTCTCTTCTGGTCCCTCTATCCCCTGTGCCCCCCTCCCCCCCAGCTTTGTTAATTTTCTGATAACCCACTAAATCCAGCTAGTGCATGGTTGGGGGGCCATGCACTGAAATATAGAAAACCTGTCAGTGGTCACATCCTCTAAAAGAATGGTTCTCCTTTCCTTAGCAACCATCTGCTGCCATCAGCCAGCTCCTTGCTTGGCGGGGAGGGAATACCCGGAGACCATCTACCCCAACTCGGAGAGGATTCTGGTGGCTTGGCCTGCACAGCTCTTCACAGGTAACCACGGCTGTTGTGAGTTCAGAAATTAACTAAAGTTCACGCTCATTCTCATAAACGAGAACACTTTTTAATATTGCATAGACAAGAACCCCTTTGGAGATCATTTTATCTGCAGTTCTGTCAGGAGTTGGTAAGACGGATAAAATGCCATGGAAGAGAGGAGAACCCCGGCTTCAGGAAACTCAGCAGTTAGAGCTACAACTAATTAAGGACAGAGATGGAATGTGTATCGTGAAGGATAGCTCGCTTACATAAGTAGTCCCCCGGCCTCTTGTACAGTTCTACATAATCCTTGCTAAAGTGGCAGAAAATGAAGGTGCCTATAGAATCTCTCGCCAATGGGAAAACTTCAGCGCTGGATCTTAGGATGTAATTGTGACATCGGAGACATGCAACAAGATGTGTTTCTTTTTCTTCCTTCCTCTCACCGTTACAAGGTCTGGCCTTTTAGTCTCTGCACCTGAAAAGACCTTAGGGGAAAAGAAAAGCAAGAACAAAGTCTCTCTTTTATTTATCTCAAGAGGGGACATTAGTGTCAAAGACAGTTTGAACTAGACCTTATCCAGTGCAAGTTAAAATATGAGACTAATGACTGCAGACATCGAGCTTTAGGACTGAAAGGTTGCTTGTTTATGGACACAGATCAGTGTGAGAGAGGGCCGTCTCTGTTCACCCAGCCTGCATAATGTTGTACCGCACCTGTCAGGTTAGAAACGTCTATCTCACATCTGCTTGCCATTCACGTTAAAAAATATGTAGTGTTTCTGCTACTGCCACTGCTGCTCAGATATGCAGACAGCTAGCACAAAGCCTGCCTGCGAAGATAAACATCTCATCAAACCAGTTAGACTCTGGACCTCAGTGGCCAGTGTCACCAGATCACACCTCTGTTCCATAACTCATGGTCCATGAACTGATTTCATTCAGTCACCAAGTGTCAGGTTGGGATGCCTGTTGTGACTGAGTCTGAGCATTCCATGGCTATATTCCTTTTGCCTTCTACTCTGTGAAGTTGGTAGCATTTTTGTACCCAGTCCTCCAAACTGAAATACCATATATAACTTGGGTGACTTTCTCAGGTGCCAGGAAAGGTGAACTAGCCAATTTCTTCTTGTGTTTGAAGACGAGGCCCAGCAGATTTACGGTGTGGAGCTTGGTTAACCAGGCACACTGGACCCAAGAACCTTGTCATCCAGCTTTTGGGGCAGGTGCATGCTTTCATGTTTCCAGAGAACAAATCAAGCTAATTACACTCACTTGGTTTGATATGGGAAATTAATGGCGATGATCATAAATTTAAAAGCTAAGAGCTAGAAAATTGTGCTAAGATAAAAATATCCAACTTCTGTGGTGGCAGAAGCTTTGGTGTGTTTGCAGTCCTGAATATATTAGTCCCTGGGTTTGAAAGGAGTGGGTGTTCCCTCTGTAAGTTAAGAGAGCTTAAGAGTTTCCATCTCACTTTTTTTTTTAATTTAGAAGAATCAAAGCTAAAACCATGTACTTTTAAATTAATTGACTCATTTTCCTATGGATTGGCACTCATTGCTAGGAAAATTTTATCTTTCCTTTAGAGATTTTTGGGTGTTCTATTTGTTTATTCCCCCAGGTTATTGTACCTTTTGTTTTTTTCTTGCATTGCTCATGCTATAACTTTCAAAGTCAAGAAAAACACTTTGTATTGTGATGTGCATCATAACATGGGTTGTTATTTCTAGTAATTTAAATGTGAATTTAAGCCGTGGCTACAGCTATACATATGATAAGGGTAACTCCGATAATCTCTTTAAAGGCCAGTCTTAGAAACCCAGATTGGTACCAAAGCGGCACATTAGCAGCAGGGCCAGGAAAAATCTTGGGTTTCATCTTTAATACTCTTTGCATTCTTGTGATTGATCTTCACAATCATCAACAAATTGGCTATAATGATCCCCATTAGGCATGTAAAGAAAGAGATCCTTGAAGAGATTGCAGCTACCATAGCAAGCCCCATAGTCTAACACCAGTGACCTCCACAGACTTAGCCATGATTGCCTTCCAACTTTAGAGTCCTTGTAACCAAGGTTTTCCCAGAGGAAATTCAGTCTTCCCAGGCCCAGCGTTTCCTCTCCCCACCAGCCCACTCTCAGATATGAAACCCAGGCCCTCAAGCTTCCATGGAGACCATTGGGCTGCATTCCGATACACTACCCTGGTTTTAATATATTCCTGGAACAATTTTTAAAATTTACTCATCACTAACTTAGCAATCTCCCATGATGGAATCTCTCTACCATTTTCTCCATTGGGAGGTGGCAGCCCTGAACTTATCTCCAGCTGAGAGCTCAGTGGGGTCACTGAGAACCACTTCCTCAGATGGCAGAAACCCCCTCATCCTTACTACATGTCTTTCACTTCTAAAGAACGGCCATCATACCAGCTTTTCTTTTACACAGTGCATGGCAGAGAAATGTCATCTCCACAGCAGGATGTGGCATATCCTCTCTGCTGTCCCAGATGTCTGAGGCAGCTAGCCACCAAGCCATCACTCACAGTCTGCCTACACTAACCCATGGTAAATAGGCACAAACTCCCCACACTAAGCAGGGTCCCAGATCACACTGAACCAGTTGTGATTTATGAATGCAATGCAAGTTGTGATATCTCTCAAACCCAGGGACTAAGTCACAACTGGACTTACCATTCCTGTGCCCTAAAACATGAATGTGACAGCGCAGATGAACTGCTAGGCAGAGATACTGGCCCCAGGGAGAATTAGCATCCCAGTGTGAGGCTTCTTCATAGAAGGTCAGGGTTGCTCAAAGGCACTTGCATTTCTCTCCTTAATCTCAGACACAAGCCCTAGGGATATCATTGCACACTCCTGGAGGCCGGAGACTGAGAGGTTGGAAGTTTTTCTAATTGAAACACCCAGGCTCTGTTAAGATTTTAATATGGTGAAATGTCTCCTAAGGGCACATGTGTCTAAATACTTGGTCCCCAGGTGGTGGAACCGTTAGGGGGCATTGACAAAAGGAGGTGAAGTCAAGCTTCTGAAATAGGCAACAAGTACTAAGTTTTAAGGGTTCACAGCCTTCTCTCACTTCCTGCTGTTTTCACTTTCCACACATGTGGCCAGCCTCCTCAAACTCCTGACAGCAGGCTTTCCCCACCATGACTGACGATGCCATCAAATTACAAGCCCTTTCTCCCTTTAGTTGCTTCTTGCCTGGTATCATAACAAGAAAAGAACCTCAACCTCAAATGCAGAGGTCTGAAGTGAGAGTTGATAATTGGGGGTGAGGGGGTGGGGAGGTGGGGTGGGCAGGAGCAGCTGGCCTCTGGGCTTGGGTGCTTCACTTTTCTGTGCTAGGCAGGCTGTTTAGATGAGTTGTAAATATTTAATTATATCCAGGGACAGTGAGGAAATATGAGAGGGGTTTAATCTACCTAGAAACCGGTGAGTATCTAGGCTTAATGAAGCTTACTAGAGAGAAGCAGCATCTGGAATAAGTGGGAAAGGGGACGGTGGGAAGGAGCAGTAAATACAGAGGTTGGTGCACAGCCTGTTCCATTAGAGACAATAAAACCTCAAGGGAGGGTCACAGTGGTAGAGCTGGACAAGGAAGCAGAGGGAAGCAGGAGGTCACACACACGTGCTGGTGGCAGTGTAAGGAAGGTACGCACGAACTTACAGAAATACTCGCCCATGACACGTTTATTTCCCTCGTTGACAGATGAAGACACTAATATTCAAATGGTTAGGAGTTTATCCGAGATTACGTAGCTGGAGGTAAAATTAGGATTAGACCTAGAGTCAGTCTCGGCAGCAGACGTTTTCCTGTTGCGGTCCCTGTCAGCGATGCACGGAACTTGAGTGTAGGGTAGAAGGGTGCCACCCGGACTGAGAAAGAAGTTGTTTTGAGACAGGATTTTGAGACTTGTTTCCCTTAAATGTCTAAGAAACTGTGAGTGTTTTGAAAACATATAAAGTTAAATATTAAATAATAACAATTAATAGTGGCAGGCTGTAAACAAATACAGCCTTAATGCTTTCTTGCTGGCTCTATAAAATGCTACATATCCATGTTCACCAATGCCAATCTGGTACTTAACCCCTCACGTTTCCAATACTAGAAACAGTTTACATGGACCAAAATGAACCTTCATTGGAGAAAGAAAAAATGTCTCCATCTGTGAGTGTTTGGAAGAAAGTTAGTGTCTGTCTGTCCCCACTTTGTCCCCAGATTCACTGTGAGTTCGTCCATGGTAAATGAGGTTTGGGAATGTTTAATGATGTAGCCCTGGCCAGCCTTGAATTTAAGATCTTCCTGCGCTGCCTGATTGCTCTTCAAGCAGATGAGGGAGAGGGACTTGATGGGGGAGGGGGATGGAAATGGGAGGCGGTGGCGGGGAGAAGGCAGAAATCCTTAATAAATAAATAAATTAAAAAAAAAGAGTTGGGATTACAAGCATCTCATCTGGCATATTAATAAGAGAAGAAGGGAGGACAATAACCAGGAAACATATGTAATTCTATGTGATGGGGTGCTTTGCCTGCATTTATGTCTGGGTACTATGTGCAAATCTAGTGCCCACAGAAGCAAGAATAGGTTGGATATCTCTGAAACTGGACTTACAGATGATTGTAAGCTACTCATGGGTGCTGGGATTGAACTGGGGTCTTCTGGAAGAAAAAGCAGCGCTCTTAACTATCTCCAGCTCCAATAATAGGGTACTATTTTTTGTGACAATGTCTTATGCTCATGGCACATGAGGTAAAAATTTGCCCTTGCAGAGTTTCTGTAACTGTTACTGTCTGAAAACCAGGAGAGTGTACGTGCTGTGAAGTATGCAAATGAGCCAGGTGGTGGTGGTGCACGTCTTTAATCCCAACCCTTGGCAGCAGAGGCAGGTATGTCTCTGTGAGTTCAAGGCCAGCCTGGTCTACAAGAGCTAGTTCCAGGACAGGCTCCAAAGCTACAGAGAAGCCCTGTCTGAAAGAAAGAAAGAAAGAAAGAGAGAGAGAGAGAGAGAGAGAGAGAGAGAGAGAGAGAGAGAGAAAGGAAGGGAGGGAGGGAGGGAGGGAGGGAAAAGAAAGAGAAAAGAAAGAAAAGAAATGAATCAAAATCAAAGGCAAACACTGTCCAAGTAACTCATGACCTCAGGTCGTTCATGTTTAAAATCGACCACAATAGACCTCGAGATCACAGGAGTTAGAATATAAAGAAAAACTCAGAAGATAGCAAACCTTCACAGTTTGTGAGTTTTTCATGCTGAAATGTGTGCATGAATTCAAATGACCAAAGACAGTGGGGGATTCTGGTCCCTGAGGACAGTTTCTGCTTAAAGAAGGCACCAGTGTTCAAGTCTCTGGGCAGTAGGCTTCATAAGCACATTAGGCTTTGAGCTAGTTTTAGTAGCATGTGTTTTACAATAGCAGGTAGGTGTTGATGGTAGCCTGTATTAGTACCTCTATGAAAAACAGAAAACCAGTTCCAAGGTTCTGAGTCCCTACTAAGTCTCTTTGCTATGGCAAACATGATTATTTGTGTTCTTGACAGTTCCCCTTCATTTTCTTAAATAAACTATATTAATTTCTTGTGGTTTATAGTAAAAAGGAAACACTAGCAGAGGACACACAGTATACTTATAAACTTACACATAAATCTACCTATTTGGAATATCGGGAAGTTTAGAACGTCTGAGGTCAGCTCTTGAGAAGTCCAAGAGCAGCAGAGAGTTGGCAGAGTCAGGAACCTGAGGAGTCCATTAATTTTGCATTTCCAAATCTATGTGACTTTTCCACAAAGTAGGTCAGTCTGGTATGAAGTCAAAGCCACGTTTTCAACTGTTCTTTTTTTTTTTTTTGGTTTTTCGAGACAGGGTTTCTCTGTGGCTTTGGAGCCTGTCCTGGAACTAGCTCTGTAGACCAGGCTGGTCTCGAACTCACAGAGATCCGCCTGCCTCTGCCTCCCGAGTGCTGGGATTAAAGGCGTGCACCACCATCGCCCGGCTTCAACTGTTCTATACAGCTGCCCCCACCAAGTGTCAGTAAGACCGTAGGTCAAGAAGCAGAGGACTTATGATGACCGTTGGTGTACTTAACTAGATCCTAGGCAGTTATTGGAAAGATTGTCTTTGCAAGCATGGACATTTACCCCCACCATCTTATTGCCCAATATGAACTTTAATATTACATTGACTTTTCTTCTAATTTCTATTACATACAAAATACCACTATTCTGATGTGAGAAGATATTTACACAAGGCTAAAAATAACCAGTTTCTTTTCCCTTGAGAGTCATCACCAGTTGAAGCTCATGATATAGCATGATGACCAGGCTATTTTCCCCTGCTTCCTTCTTGTCTTCTGTAACATTATTTGTCAAGTGTTCTTATCTACTCAACTATGATGTCTTCACAACAAAGGATTCTGTGGCGACTGAGCAGAGACATTCACACTGTCTTTGAATCCAAAGGGGAAAACCAGCCAATCTGTAAGTACAATTGGTCTGCCTCAGATCCTCTTTCTACATCTGTGAATTCAACCACAGATCAAAAATAACAAGATCCTACCTCTACTGAACACCTACAGACCTTTTCTTGCCTTTATTCCTATAACAAAATGTAGTAGAAACTATTTACAAAATCCTTTCATCACATTGTGTATGACAAACATTATCTAGAGATAATCTAAGAATGTGAGACAATTTGTAGGTGATAAGCAAATGTATCACTTTATACCCAGTAGCCAACAATAAGGATTGTGGAGCCCGCTTCCTGGAGATGAGAAGTGTCCACACAAGCCCACCTCTTCAACACATCCACACTGGCCTCATTGCCGTTCCTCACGCAACCCAAGCTTGTTCCCACCTCAGGACCTTTGCACGTAGCATTTCTTTTGTTCTTTTGCTTTCTTCATGTCTCTGTTCAGGTAAATTTGATCCAGTTGTCAGCTCCTCCTCAGTTCCCAGAATTCCCTAACCCTTCATTGTTGGATCTATTTAGGGCATCTCACACACTACTCGTGGATTTTTCTCTTTGAATCTCCCCTCACTGCAATGAAAGCTTCATGAGATCTTGTATTTTCAAATATCTGCTCACTGCTATTTTCTCTAGCCCTACAGTTTCAAGTGGAAGGCATTCAACACACACTGTGGGGAATAGCTGTTGAATTCTCATGCCAGCCTGACCTAAGAATCCTTCCCTCATCGAGGAGAACAAATCATAACCTCTGTTTCTTTTCTTTATCACTTGGCAGACAAGGCGAGTGTCAGGGAGAGTGTGACCAGTTTCTGACATGGGAATGCACAAGGAAAGGGGAGGTGGCATCTCCCCAGGTACTTGTGTACCAAGACTTCTCCTGCTTACCTCAGGACCACAGTGCCCTGCAGACACAAAGAGAGCCCGCCCTGTCCTCACCACTGTGTCATCCAGCTCATGGCTAGGGGCACGAGAGCTGTCATTTACTTGCTTCCGGTACAGCTGAAATCTGTCTAGTGGGAACTGACCAATGACAAAGCAGAAGTGCTTGGATACCTTCCAGTCCACAAAGTTGAACAGCTTGAAAAAGCATTCAAACTTTGAACAACCATAACTAATGAAAAATAATCATCTCAAGCGGTCAACATTTGGGAGCATCTCTGTACCTATATATTCAAAATTAGGCAATTTATAATAGTAATAAGAATTACGGAATCATTATATAATCAGCACACAAAAACCAACCTATTTCTGTCTTCCCTGTAAAGCAACAGTAATTAAACTCCTAAGTTTTACTTTTAAGAAATAAATTTATTAGTGTATGTGTGTGTATCCATCTGAGGCGCCCTTGTAGATACAGGTGCATGAACACGTATGTGTACATATGTAATGGTCACATATTGACACTGGGCATCTTCCTCAGTCACTCTTCATCTTTGGGAGAGAGGTCTTTCACTAAACAGAGAGCTGAGTGATTAACACAGAGCGCAGAGGCTGGCAAGCAAGCCCCAGGGGTCCTCCTGTCTTCACCTCCCCAATGCAGGAGTAAGGCAAGTGGCACTGGGCCCTACATTTCACGTGGGTGCTGGGGAATTCAAACTCAAGTCTTCATGTTGGTTTAGCAAGTGGTTTACCAGCTAAGCCATCTCTCCTGCCCCCATGTAACACATAATTACAAATTTGCTGTTTGTAGCAAAGAGGGGAGAGAGGCGTGTTTATCTCCACCGCTGGGAGTATTTTATACTACTCGGGATAAGTGGCTCTAAATCATTAGTGAACAATTTGAACTTTTCAAAAGATAGTAGCATAATTGAGCTGAAGTAAAGCCAAACCAAGGATAGTCAAGGCCTGTAAAATGTTTCAAGTTCTGTCCTCGGGGGGGAAACTCTCCATCCTGGAGCCGCTGCTCTGGGAGAATTAATCTTTTAGGAAGATTAACCAGATGAAGGGGAGATCTTCTTTGAAAACCACCCCTTTCTTATTGAGTGTCTATGCACAAGGAAAGGTGCTGAAGCCCATGTGACCATGACAATTAAACTTGAGGTCATCCATGCAGGAATGCAGACAAATCTATTAGTTGGCTAGAGGAACTTTAAACCTCGGCCCTTCGTTATAATAAGAAGGAAGAATTGAAACAGCGGTACTATCAAAAGTAGGTTTCTTGCACGAATAATATCAAGTGTTTTGTCAGTTTGTCTGAAATAATCATGAGAATCATGTTTTAAATTAAGATATGTCTCTTTCAGGTAAGTATTATAAAGACTAACTTGGCCAGGCATGTTTCTATGTCCATCCAGCACTTGGGTAGCTCAGGAAAGAGGACTGTTATGTCTGACGCCAACCTGGTTGACATAGTGAGGCTCTGTCTCAAAATCAAAGAAGAGTGGAAACGATCTAAACATTTTCCATAACACAACCACCACTTTCAGACAAATGCTTTGCTATTTCACATAAATGAAGAATAGCTGGTAAATCTCAGGCGATGCGGTAAGATTGTGCTTTGAATGGAATTGTGTATGTTTCCGGAGTTACCTTAAGAAAACCGTAGTCAACTTCATACCAACTCCCCACTGAGTGTGGCCACACTTGTGTGGTGACAAGTTGCCCAGCTGGCATTGGATACACAATTTTATCTAGAGACTAGAACATGCATCGCTAGTTAATGTCCATGTACTGAGCTCACTAACCCTGGAAGCTGGAAGTCAAACCATGTTTGTTTGTTTTTTTTTCAAGTTTACAGATGGGACTCATTACTTTGAGCTCAGTCTGACTTACTTTCTGTCGCTGGTTAGAAACCACCTTACGACAATATTCCACAGTCAAATTTGATTAGGATTTGCATGCCAACAATTCCTGAAATATTCAGTGTTCTCTAGGCATACTTGTTCCTTCACCGATGAGAATTTCTTACGCATGCAAAATTAAGCAATATTGTTTGTTACCATGTTTCTAAGAAAAACAAAACAAAGGAACAGAACTTATTGACAATAATCTCCGAGAATGAAACCCGCAGCCCACCCCTAACATCTGCTTACCCCTGGCTCCACTCAAAAGCTGTGCTATCAGGCCTCGGAGCTGAAAACATTTCAAAATCATAGGCTTAACTTTCTATGAATGCATTTTAAATTCTGCCTGTGTATACTAAGATAAAGCAACTTGAAAATGCCAAAACAGCCCAGAGCTCTTGTGTCTTCCGGTTCATATTTTAGCAAGCATGCCGCGATACTTGGCAGAAGCTCACTAGCCCATATTTATACTGTTTTCTAAAGCAAAGGCTCCCGAGTCCTTCCAAACACTCCTACCACCACGGAGCTACTAAATGCCGTTGTGCGCTCACATTCTGTGCCCGGGCTTAAAATACGTTATGAGATAGCAAAGCATCATCTACTTACCCAGGAGACATTTTTACCCTTAGGTGTTTTTAGCATGGCAACATGCAGGACACTGGAGGTGACCAACAGCAGTTTCACCAACATGGAACATCAAGGGGCATATATTCCAAATGTCTTTGTTACCCAAATGCAAAGAGTCCCCTGGTTTGCCAGACACAGATGTCATAAGTAACAAGAAAGGTCACTTTCAGAGATCCCATTTTGCTGCCAGGGACAAAACCATGTGAAGGCGCACATCACAGCCAGGTCACCAGTCTGGCCACGCAGTCCAAAGGGGCCACAGCTGCCTTCTGAATTTCATCCTTCTATGCACCAGAGTGGAGAAGTCCCTTAGAGAAAACCTGAATCCTTGTGGAGCAGCCCCGAATCAGAGAGCTGTTCTTCTGCCAGATGCTTGACTCTCATTTCCGGGTACTCTCCAAAATTTGCTGAAAAAGTTGAGTGGCACTGGTTTGCAGTTACTGACCAGAAAGAGAAGGAAAGCTAGGAACATCTACCCGTCCTTGCAGCTCAGCTGCCCGAGGCTCCATGTTGGGAGCACCAGACTCAAGGGCTGCCTGGAGGTTAAAGAGAAAGGAGGGCTCGGTTTCAATAAATAATACACAGTCTCAGGTACGACGCACCTGGAAGAGCCTTCTGTGCAGCCTCAGGAGGTAGGCGTTGCTGTCCTTGCTTCTCCCAGACCCAGCAGGGTACCTGTTGTTGAGGGAGTCGCTCTGCAAAAGGCTGGTATCCTGACAACCAGGTGTGTATTTGTTTACGAGGTAAGAAAGAAAATCCCCAAGGAGATCAAATTAGAAGAAGCTCTAGCTGCAGGAGTCAGGCGAGAGGTGAGGGTTGCCTTTGTCCCTCTATTCCTGTGTCCTTGTGTCCCCTCCCTCTGCCCCCTGTCAGTCCAGATTAACTAAGCAGATCCAGGCTAAATTTTGCTACTATCAGTAGTGATTAGTGTGAGTTGACGAAATCGGATTATCCCGGCAGCGTGGGCCTGCTCTTGGTGCAAGGCCACACAGCCACCAAGCCTTCCCTCCATCTCAGCACCACACTGCAGCTTGACAGGAGGGGATGGTTTGAGAAAAGGAAACCTGGGCAAATGAAGCCAGGAAGCCACAGCAGAGGGGGGAAGGACTTTCATTTGTCACATTTTTCTCCTTTCAAAGTCTAGTGGCCTCTTGAGTTAAAAGTAAAATCCCTACAGAACAAATGCAAGGTGGGTTTTGATGTTATTAATTTTTTTTTTTTTTTTATCAGATGGCTTCTTTGGTGTACAAACTGAGGTCATGGGAAATGACAGGGGGCTGCAAATGTGGAGCCAGTTTTCTTTCATCTGCTCTTTCTTTCCTTCTTCCTTTCCATGCCCTTTCTTCCTTTAGTTTTCTACATTTTTTGAGATGGGGGTCTCATGTAGCCTAGGTAGCCTATGCTTGCTTAGAACTCAATACATAGTCAAGTCTGTGGGTAAATTTCTGGTCCTATTTCAGCCTCCCAAATGCTGGGACTACTGCCACATACCTCTACAAATGGCAGGTCTCCCGTTTTTTGAGCATCTATTACATACCAGTCACTGAACAAATTAATTTACATAAATTCAGACCCAAGTGATTGATATTGACATCACCTCTTTTAAGAGTAGGGAATTAAGATTTAACTACCTCTCAATAAACTTAGTGGACCAATACATGTTTTCTAGACTCCTGTTTAAAATCAAATGACATGTATTTGAGTCTCTCATGTCTCTCAGTGTATTCTAAAAAATCTCCTGCTACACGCACACACACACACACACACACACACGCACGCACGCACGCACACGCACGCACGCGCGTGCGCACATTTATAAGAACAATGCTGTTATAGTATTTCTAAAGATTCATAGGAATTGTTTTTTCATTTTCAATATTATGTTTTAGGGCTCCTTATAAGACCCTTACAGGATAAATTTTTATTAAGCATAAAATAAAGAGGGCCCCAGAGTTCCCTGCATACGTGTGAACACTGCCTGCCGAGGGCTCACATCCCTGATGACTCCGGTGGCATTCATTCATTGCCTATAGAGAGAGTAACCGCTAACATGCCTTGAAAATGATCTCTGTGCTGAGTATTTTGTATAATACTCAATACTCTGACAACCTCATGAGACTGATTTTCAAATGACTTTGGACTTTTTGGAATAGAAAGTATTAATCAGCTTTAATTTCAAAAAGGAAAACCATGATGTTATACTTTAACTTAGCGATATTGATAGGATATTTTTTATCATTTCAAAATTAGAAAATAAAGCAGACATTGGAGTAGATAGAAAACATTGTTTAAATTAAGGATTGGATTGAATTCACACGAGCTGTTGTGTAGCGCACGCATGTGTGTGTGTGGGGGGGTGTGGTTTAGGTGGCATGTAGAACCGGTTAGGTGTGTGAGGGTTGTAGTGAGTGTGGGTGGTGAATGTGTGTGGGGGCTGAATGCATGTGTACATGTGTATATGTGAGTATATGTGGTGTGTGTGTGTGAGTGGGTGGTGGTGGGTGTGTTTGTGTGTGTGGATTTCATCGCCTGGTTTTCTAAGTTCCTGAGGACATGGCTCATGATGACTACCCTTTCTCCCTGGGGGAATACAGCCACTTCAGGTTGCTCAACGACCATTGTTGACTAATTGGATACAGTGATGTTACGCAATTTCAACAACACTTTAAATACAATTGTTGTCAAACAATTTTGTACTGTAATACTACTGAAAATGCATAAAACAACTTGGAGTCTGATGTTTTTATTAAAATATGAATATTAGGCATTACTTATTTAGATTTGGATTGTTTTTTATATTTAAAAATCTCAAAAAAAGCCATGAGGAGATATCAACACAAGCTTAATATTCTAGAAGTTTTCTTCCATAAAAGACCAGATCATGGGACTCCAGACACATTTGATTTCAGCTGTTCCTTTAAATCTTGTATCCTTGGGCTGATTCGGTCCTCTATGACTGTCCCTTTATAAAACAGGCCACTGGGCACAGAATCAGAAGAGCGATGCTGTGGACAGCCCAGGATAAAGACAAGCACATGACTACCGCAGGGCTCCATGGAAGGCCCCAAGAAAGCATGGGATCGCTCCTACCCCCAGGGCCTGGGTAGGAAAATGGTGTGAGTTCTTCTGTGGAACCTCTAGGAAGAGCAGCACTCTCCATTCGCAGGCCCTGGTCTCCAGGACTACGGCACAGTCCATTCCGCTGCCCTAAGTTTTTGTGGTTAATAGTTCCACCCCAGAACACCCATGCAATGCCACATCTTTTCCTTTCTACAACCTGGAAATATTCAACGTTTTTGGTCTTGTTTTCTTTTTTTTTCACATCAAAATCTAATAGGTAAAACTGTCACACTTTTTTAAAAAAGTGCACCGATAGTATACACTTGGCTTGCATTTTAAACTATCCATAGATTTTCTACACAGCTCATATACAAAGTAGGTCTCTCAGATTCCAAGGAGAATACAGATTAAGTTTATGAGCTCAAAGAGAAAAAAAATCATGTTTTTATTCTCAGTAAACCTCTTACTGAAATTCATTACTATTTTCAATTATAAATATTAGCAGTATGCCTTAGCACACTGATACCACCTATGACAAAAAATGAGCAACTGGAGGTATTTTAACTACAGATTTTCCTCAGAAATAATGAAATCATAGATATCTGTTAATCGTGCACACACTGTCTAGGGTTTTAGCTGAGATGTAGAAAAACACAAAAATTGCTCAATAAGGTTTGGATCAGAACCTCTTCATGGGGAATAGAGGAGCTGAGCACATGGGTGTGCTCCATAAAACTATTAACTTTACTATATATTTACAAATGTTTGCGAGAGTATATTAGAAAAGGGCCATCATTGCTAGTACTTCAGTGTGGTAGTGATTAGATTCACTAGTCTTATCATGTATTGTAATAACAAGATGTCCATATATGACTTCCCTTTTATGGTGGTTTGAAAAGTATATTCTCATATATTAGTTTCACTTATAATCCTACAAAAGTTCACATCGTGAATGTAAAAATGCTCCAAAGGAGGCT
Organism: Microtus ochrogaster; assembly: GCF_000317375.1. Classification (NCBI taxonomy): domain Eukaryota; kingdom Metazoa; phylum Chordata; class Mammalia; order Rodentia; family Cricetidae; genus Microtus; species Microtus ochrogaster. The sequence continues at coordinate 2,759,615 of NC_022018.1, read as the reverse complement.
TTTCTAGGCTCCACTAGTGTCACAGAGAGTCCCCAACAAAATAAATACAAGAATTTCAATTACAAGATTTGACTGAAAACAACTAGGAGAACCAAAAGTACTCCACAGAACTATGTGAAAGAGGAAAAGAGCCTTTTTATAGCTAGTAAAGGATCAAATAATTAAAAATTACACATTTGAGGTATCATGCTACAACATGATATCTGTACAGTATTAAACCTTTGCTGATATCTATGAGAGAGCTGAATTGAATTTGATGTCAGTTATCGAGTTCTGTGCCAGTTTGCTTTGTAAATGAATCTCAAACACAATCACTTCACAAAGTAATTATGCTTCTGTGGGTTCTTTGAGCTCCAAGGGACAGTTTGCATTTGTGAACCCTGGTATATCATTAGTGGCCAGAGAGCTACCAGGGCTGAGTTTTGGAGCCTTAGTAAAGCCTTGGGTGGACATACTGGGTGAACATCCACACAGGCTCATGCTCCTGGCTGGCAGTAGATGCTGCCTGTCAGTTGGAAGATCAGCTGGAGCTGGTCGCTTCTGGAAAATGTGAGAATTCTCTCTGTGATACGAGCTTGCGGTTACATGCCACTTAGATACCTAGAGGCTGTGTCCTCAGACTAAGCATTACCAGAAACCTGGTGGGGGCGGGGGAGCCTCAAAGTTTTTCACCAACCTTGAGAGTCATACAGCATCAAGTCATGCTTTATGAAGTGAGTCAGAGGGCCAGTTCAGCGTCAGAGGGGCCACACTGACATATGACTCTTGGCTGTATGGATCATGGCAGGCAGGAAGGGCATTCAAAGAGACCATGCAGCTCCAAACCAAGCCAGTCCCACCCACATCTCTGACAGGCAGAGTGTAGTGCTGTGATTGGTGACTGGTCACTCTTGATGGCGAGTTCTAGCTACCCACTTCTTCAACACAGTCATTGAAGCTTTTTTCTCAAGGAGCCCAGGTGAGTTCCCTTCTCCCCAGTGTCTTTGGACCTTCAGTGGGAAAAAAATGGGAGCAAGAACTCAGCTCCCCATTAGCTCTGAAATTTCAGCCATTCTTGTTCAGGTCATCCAACATGAGTGACTTTCCCCCCTTATTATTATGAGACAGAGAGGTGTGGGCAGGACTCCTCTGTGTATCAAAGGTGTCCCTTGAGCTTTAGTCCAGGCTGATCTCAACCTAGTGTCCCCCACCATTTCAGTGTCTTGAGGTCCAGAATTAAAGGCATGTTTCAACACGCCTGGCTAAAAGGGACATTTTTCAAGATGATGAACGCATCATACGTGTATTTTCTCTTTCTGTACCCTTCCTGTTTCTATAAATAAACAAATGGCCTTATCCGTAGCAGTTGCTCAAAAAAAAAAAAAAAAGCCCAACAATTTCATCATCTTAAAAATAATATGTGAAAAGCTATACTGGTTTTTTTTTTTAGAAATGGGCTAAAGGAACAAAACTCAAATTTCTGTTTGTGAGCTTTACTGCAGAGAACATAACAACAGCTCTTCTGGGCTCCGTTTGCGGACAGAGTATGGAAGTTTAGACTTCGTATTAGTGTGATTCAGCATTTGCCTTTTAATGTCTTCCTTCCTTCCTTCCTTCCTTCCTTCCTTCCTTCCTTCCTTCCTTCCTTCCTTCCTTCCCTCCCTCCCTCCCTCCTTCCCTCCCTCCCTCCTTCCTTCCCTCCTTCATCCCTTCCTTCCTTCCTCCCCGCTCCTTCCTTCGTATGGCTTTGTGTGTAGTATGTGGCTCTTCCTTCCTTCATGTGGGTATTTATGTAGGTTGTGGTGCACATATGTGATGATACAGACGTGTGCACGCAGAGGCCAGAGCATGATGCCAGGTGTCTTCTGTCACTTCCCCTGTCTTGTCCTGAGACAAGGCCTGACTGAACCAGAAGCTCACAGATCGGAGTGAGGCTGTCCGGCAAGCAAGCTTGAGCTCTGTGTATCTGTCTTTACCCTCAACCCCTGCAGCAATTGTGGGGTTACTGGTATAATACATTTGTTTTCAATAGAAGAACTGAATTTTATTCTGACCATCTAGCAGATTGTCCCATCGATCAAGGACATTTCAGCAGAGCTTAACTAACCTTAACCGTTTAGTAGAGTGTTTAAAATGGTACAATTTTAATCCCACCACAAAGGAAAATCAAGAAGAGGATACGAGGAAGAAATAAACAAGGAATCAGCTAACCTAGATTAATAAAAAACTTAAAAATGTAAATTAATAAAAATAAAGAGAAGCCAGGCATGGTATGTTCCAACACAGTCAAAAGAAGGATGCCTTATGCATAATGCCTTAGGGAACTGTGAGAGGCTTCAGGAGAAAAGGCTTCGCTCATCGGGCATCAGCCTTTTGATCTTGATCTGACAATGATGTGCACTTCTAATCTGGGCATCTGGGAGGTGGGAGAAGAAGGATAAGGAATTCCAGCCAACCGTGGTTACATAGTGAGTCCAAGTTCACCTTGGGCTCCATCAGAGGCAGGTAATAGATAGATAAATAAATAAACAACTAAAATAAAAATACACTTAAAAACACCTTCCCTTGTTCAGTCAGTATAACCTTTTCTGGGGTCTGTTTCCTAACAGGTTGAACACCTACTGTATGCTAGGCAACAGCCTATGAGGCAGGTACTACGTCCATTTAGGGGTGGCAACTCTGAGGGTTTAAGTGATCAATGCTCAAACTCAACTTTGGTCCTCTAGTGTCTGACTTCAGTGCCTGTCTGGATGGCTTCTCTGTTTGCAGCTGTAAGAACAGTTGTCCAGGGCGGCCAGAGGCAGAGAGGCCTGTGACAGGGCTAGAGCCCGTGTCCCTCTGACTCAGCATCATATTCTGGCAAGAGCTGCATCTCAGGACACTCTGTCCTCCTTCAAGCCTAAGCCATGTGGCCCTCACTCTTCACTCCAGGCCTTCATGACCTACAAATATCTACCAAGCCCAGGAATGTGGAAGAGGGACTATCTCTATCACAATTCTCAATGAGCAGGGGACAAGGTCTGGTGAGAAAGTCTCCACCTGCCATTCCCTAAGTGGACAATTTGGGAAAGTTTTGGTAGTTTTTTTGGGGGGAGGGGGCACCAGTTGAATTTAGTTTACTTTATCCATACCCTTGCTGATTTTCCTTATACTGGATTTCCTTCCTTTTGTTTATCAGGAACTAGCCTGGCCCAACATACTGCCTGCATTGAATTCTTGTCTCAGGCTCTGCTTTCAGGGACCAATGTCCATGAGGAGTATGGAGTGGACTTTCCCAATCTGAGAACATTCTTGCTGTTGTCCATTTGATAAGTGTCTACTGAAGCTGACCTTCAGAATGACTCGCTGCACTTTTCACATTAATGCCATGGCTAGCTCACTGATGAGACTGCAACACTCTTGAAGGTCAGAAGCTTAGCTCTCAGCTCTGTTCCTCATGTAGAACCTTAGAGACTATTTGGCCCTGCAGTTGCTCTGTTAGCCAAGGAAACCCTTCTTCCTCTGGATGGCGTCACTTCTTTGAGCTCTGTCGTCATTACTTTCTTGTTGCTATGATCAAATACCCAACAACAAGCAACATAAGAAGGAAGAAATGAAGGAAGGAAAGAAGGAAGGAAGGAAGAATGGAAACCAGGAAGGGTTTACTTTGGCTCACACTTTGAGGGTGCAGTTCTTCATGGTGGGGAGTGTGAGGCAGCTGGGCACATTGCATCTTCAGTCAAGAAGCAAAGAGCTATGAATGCAGGTTCTCTATCTACTTCCTCCTTACTATTCAGTTCCGGATCCCAGCCGATGGAATTGCTACCCACAGTTAAAGAGTCTTCTCAACTCATTTATACTAATCCAGGTAACCTCTCCCAGGCAGGCTCAGAGGCTTGTCTCTCCCATGTTGATAGGTCCTGTCAAGTTGACAGTCAGTACTAATCATCACAAGTCATTACCCGTTAATAAGATAGGCAGTGTTATCTGGGACAGTTTCTTCATCCAAACAATGCTTATCCTAAACTCTAATTGTCTCATATGAACAAAGTGTCTTTACATCCATAACCAGCTATATTTAAATAGAGATAAAGTCAACAGAGAAGGAGAACTGATTTGGAGTCAGTCAGACCAAGATTAAAACCCAACTCCTATACTTAGAAAACATAGGGACTAGAATGCAATTCATCTGATTCTACAGGCCTCAGACTCCTCCCATGAGGGCCTTTGGTGAATGCTAAATGAAACCATGTGTGAAATACATGCCTCAGCACCCAAAACCACGTGAGGCTCAGCTTCCCTTCTGTAAGGGAGATGTAGGAAATGTAAAGACATAGTGAAGATGAATGCAGGCAGCCCAGTGAAGGAGGGAGCACTACTTGCAGTTTGCAAATGCAGTCGTTAAACAGCAGAGGCCAATGAGACCAGGACCTCCCATGCAGCCCTGTGCACTCTGTGCACTGCTCAAAGGCTCCAGCCAAGGGATCATTTACAGATAAAAGGCAGAGGCTGCATCCTCCTAGTGGGATGTATTTTCCTAGTCTGTCCACTCAAAGAAAAGAGGACCTTTGTCTAATGTGCACCAAGGGGCCCTGATGCCCAGGACAGATCTTATGTATGCAAATCTAATAGAAGACTTCAAAGCCAAACTCATCAAGTTCAAGTCCTACCTCAAGCATATCTTTATCACTAACCATGGGCTCCTCTCTGACTCCTTTTTCTTATCAATAGAGCAAAAGGCCTATACAGTCCTCCCAAATGATAGGAATCCCAGAGGCATATTGCATCTTCATGATATACATGACAACATGAGACTATGGTGTTTGTACATAGGCAGCATTAACAATCTGAGGTAGATTTGTGGATCCTTCAAAGCCAGTCTACATAAGCATATGCTTTTGAATGATGTCATCTAGTAATGTCCAAGTCTGTGTCAGAATTTCTGAGAACTGCAATGGAAACATGGACGAACTTGGTTCAAGGTACTCCTGAAACACGCATGTTAGGTAAGTTAGGCCCTGATGATTTGAAATAACTGTCAGCATTTGTTCTATTAGTCTAGAAATTGTTTCACTCATATTTCTCTTTTCTTTTCCTGTTTTTTTTGAGATAGGGTTTCTCGGGGTAGCCTTGGCTGTTCTGGAACTTGCTCTGTAGATCAAGCTGGCCTTGAACTCATAGAGATCTGCCTACCCCTGCCTCCTGAGAGCTGGAATTAAAGGTGTTTAATTTATCTTAAGTTGATTGGTACCAATGATTTTGAAGAACTCTTTATTTGCTTAGGGCAATCTAAATTTGTGTTGCCCAAAATTCTGCCAATAGGTCATGATGCATGTATGTATGTGTAAGGTATACGTGTGTTCATGTTTATATATATATATATAACTGTATAAACATGAACACACATATACCTTACACAAATTTATATATAAATTTATATATATATAAATGACAGGTGTCATTTCCCAGGAGTTTCCCATCTTGTCTTTTGAGACAGAGTCACTCACTGGCCTGTAAGTGTTCAGGTCAAGTAAGCTAGGCTGACTGGCCAGAGAAACCCAGTAACTGCCCATCTCTGCCTCCCCAGTGCTGGAATTACAGCACGCCTGGGAATTCTCATGCGGGTTGTGGACCTTAAACTCATGTCCTTGTGCTTACGATTTGTCCTGGTGCCGACGGAGCCATGATCCAGCTTTAATTCACAAACTTCTTATGCTCACGTATAATGATGTACCAACTAAAATACAAAGGTCATTGTATGACTCTTGCTGGATTATGAATTCCTCAAAGACAAGAAACATGTTCATCACTTTGGTATGCAGTGCCAGGTCATACAATGTACAAAGACTGTGGGCTAAAATAACACAATTTAATACAAATGTCTGCCCAGTGAACTTGTAAGACATGCGGTAGTAATATAGCCCAGGAAAGACAAGGATATGGGTTATGTTATTAACCAGTGGCTTTTAAAGCAAGGATCTAACCACATCCTGTCCCTTGGAGGGAGGAAGCCATAGTAACTTACCACTATTAATAAAGGTCATGGACTCCATCTGCTTCTTTTTTACAATGACCATTGGAGACGAGGTAGGGAGTGGAAGAGGCCAGAGAGGTGGAGGAAGCACTTTGAATTGTTTACAAGATGAACAGAGCCATTTGTTGGGCCATTTCTAGGACAGCTTTTAAAACGATAGGCATATCCTTTCAGACTTGGTTAGTTTGCCTGGGCAACTAAATCAGAATATCCTTGCTAAGAAAGCTGCGACCGAGAGCTTTGCAAATCCCTTCATTTCTACTACAATTTCTTTATAAGATTATTTTCAGAATTCAGAGACCCAAAAGTAATATGAAAGTCAATGGATTCTTTTCGGCTATTTTCAACAGTTTGAGCGCTATGGCTTTCATGGTGAGTGCTGGACTAAATCATGTCTTAGATGTAAACAAGAAAGCCACATCGCCAGGATCATTGCATAGGCTCTGTCCTGCTCTCAAGGGCTCCTGTCGTTGGGACTTTCTCATTGCTCTGAATTTTACCTTGGGAACATGTGAGACTCGGTGCTGCCTGATATTCTGCATGTAAGCAGGAAGGACATGAAGATGAAGGGATGCTTGCGTTCACACTCACAGTGTTCGGGAAGAGGGTAGCTCTATGTCTCTTATTTCATCTATTCATAACCCAGAGTTTGTATCTTGGGCCATGATATATATATATATATGTGTGTGTGTGTGTGTGTGTGTGTGTGTACATATACATATATAATGTATGTATATATATGTGTGTGTACATATACATATATAATGTATGTATATATATGTATGTGTGTATGTATATGTATGTATATAAATTAGTAACATAGTCGGGCTTTAAATGAATCTGTATAGAAACAGCACTATTTAGGGGAATGTGGTGTTAGGTGCCTGTAACCCCAGTGCTCAGAGTCAGGCTGTCAGCATGCAGATGGTGAACTCAAGGCCATTCTCAGTGAATTTCAGACCAGTTTGGACTACATATGTGACCATGTTTCAAAGAACTAAAAAAGGAAAAGAAAAACTAAAAGAATATAAACAAAATTTAAAAACCCAAAGAACAACAAGAAAGGAAGTGATCTTTTGATTCCAGAATCTAACCATTTCCAGATAATACCATGATTACTCAACTTTAATCCAGGACCTAATGCAAAATTAGATGTGAAAAGACTTCCATGTTACAGTTGGCTATAGGAAACTGTTTCTCAAGTTGCCTGTATGTCGGCCTAACAGTTCTACTCAGGACTCAAAGGCAATGGATTGAAAACAAGATTATCTCCTGGCAGAGGGTACCTGTCTTGAATCCCAGCACTAGGGAGGCAGAGGCAATCTGAGCTCTGTTAAGCCTGGTCTACAAAGTGAGCTCAGGACAGCCATGGCTACATAGTGAGACCCTATCTTGGGGAAAAAAAAAAGAAAGGAAACAAGATAGTCAGGGTCACTGTAGTGTGGTTTCCCACTGTGCTTTTCCTGGGGAAGCTATGATGGTTTTCAAAGTCACAAGAAAAACTGTGTCTGGTATGGCCCAGGTGCTAAGTAGTTATTGATTAAATGAATAAACGCAAACATCACTAAGTTACAAATGAACCAAGTCCTTTCTTGAAATCCCCAGATCTCACGCTTGTCCTGCATTTCATCTCAGCCTTGTACTGATTTGCCATGACATACCATTTAGATTCATGTTAACAGTGGGCATTCTCTCTCATCTCCTCCGATGACCTTTTTCCTTTTCTTCTTTTTTTCCCCCATGTCTTAATAGAGCTTGTCCCACTGGTTGAAAAGCATATAGAAACCCTGAAGTCCTCACAAGTGAGGGGGCCTTATTTAAAGATTTGTGAGAACCCAAAAAAAGCCAGGAGATGAGATGTGATAGAAAGTGACACGCCTGACATTTTCAATGAGACTGACAGTCATTCACTTCATGTTGCTCACATCAGCTTCGTGCTTTGTTTCAAAGTTGACTTTTTGTGAAATTCTCTGAAATCTAACTTTTTGATCAGAATTTACACAGTTCTAGTCTTTTATAGCATATGAAGCTGAAAACAATGCATGAGATGCAGAGGCCCTGAACTTTTGATTTATTGTTTGAAATCACTACAAAATAAGTCTTGACACTTTGACGTTGAAATGTCTGAAGGGCTGGCAAATAAGAAGCAAAAATGGAAACACAAGTCCTTCATTTAATCTGAGCAAAATTTCACAGTATAGCTGTAGTTAATTTATTTTGAAACTAGACAGACTGACTGATATTATTAATAAAATGGATGATAAAACTTTACTTTGAATTGGGGTATGTTGGTCTACCCAGCCACTTAAAAGCTGTTACTAAAGAACTTCCTAAGGCAGTCTGTATTTATAAAAAGAGCCACTATTTAAAATGAAGAGACATTTACGATTGCAATGAGCTACATGCGAGAAAACACACCTGAGGCTGGCTTTGCATGCCAACTGTCTTGCTGAGAATAATCAATCTCCCATGTGCACTCTTATATCATCATCTAGACCAGTGCTTCTCAACCTTCCAAATGCCGGGACCCTTAATACAGTTCCTCATGCTGTGGTGACCCCCAACCACAAAATTAGTTTTGTTGGTCCTTCCTAACTGCAATTTTGCTACTGTTATGAATCATAATGTAAATACCTGATAAGCAGATGGTCTTAAGCGACGCCTGTGAAAGACTTGTCTGACTCCCAAGGGGTCGCGATCCGCAGGCTGAGAACTACCAACTAGAGGCTGCTATTCAGAACACGTCTGCAGGCTATTGGACTGTGAAGTTAGCTTTAATCCTCCAGGAAGAGGTGCAGCCATCCAGAGGATAACATTGCCAAATGAATTACAGGAGCTAGTAGATACCTCACCACTGTGTGTACCTGAATGACATCAGGTCGGGCAGATAAGAAGCACATACAGTCACATGGATGGAAGCTAGCATGTCTCAGTCACTGGCCTTGACTCAGACAGCTGTGGAGCAGAGCTATCAGAGAGATCATGTGTCTGGCTGACCAACTTAATGCCTGTATAAAATGACCAATGAAGATGGGTTCTCATCAAGGCCTGAAAAACACAGGCAACAGGAAACCCAATCAACCAGGAAACTCTAAGGCAGAGGGTTGGGGGGAAAATGCCAGCTTGGCATCTTATTTTTATGAGAAAAAAGGCAAAAGGAATTCAGTGTGTTTCATACGTGTGTTCTTTGATCTGATTGTACTACCAATCACCAGGACACAGTTAAGCTGGGTAAAGAAAGGAGTACAATAAATCTCTCAGAGAAGAAAAAGAGAAAAGTCAGAGAAGTACTCTGGAGCAGGGATGGCTTTGACGCTGGAGCTAAGAGATTCATTTCAAAATGTTAGTGCCCTAGGGTTGCAGAAATTAAAGTTCTATCGATTCCAAATGGAAAAGAGTGGATTACAATCAGAGATGGGAATTGTCTTAGATTGACTGCTTTGCCAAGAATGACCAAGAGTCGTCAAGGAAAAAACAAAACAATGACTTTGATTAAGGTGGAGGTGTGTACTGTACGAGGGGAAACAAAACAAAACCGCATGATTTTAATTAAGGTGGAGGTGTGTACTGTACGAGGGGAAAAAACAAAACAAAACAAAACGTGGATTTCTTTTTTAGTATATTTGTGACTCACCAGGAAACATTATGACGCAGGGAAGTTCTGACCTTGTGTCTCACTATCTTCAATCAGACAAAATCAAAAACCAGTTCAAAGGTCAACCCATGCCTAGAGTTAATACATTATAATAATGCCTATAGTTGCTTTCTCAGATCTGCGGTGCATGCATAAAGAGGCTGGTTGTAGAATTTTTGTGTTATTAAATCAGTATTAAAGATGGCTCAGTAAGTAAAGGTGCTTGTTCCAAGTCTGATCTCTGAGATCCACGTGGTAGAAGGACATAACCAACTCCAGCCAGCTGTCCTCTGAACACCCATCCATGGCATGGCACATACATGCCCATACGCAGACACAGACACCCACACTAAATAAATGTAATATTTTTAAAAATCATCATTTAATTAATTTTCAGCAACTCTCAGAACAGCACAGGTACTGAGATGTGCTGTCAGATATTCTGAAAACATCACAGAGTGTTTTCATAGTTCTTCTACTTCACCTCTCTGCCTTCTTTCTTTTTTTTTGCATTTTAAAAACAGCATTAACAGAGGTATGTGTTTTATTAATTAAAAATGGATAACAAGTACAGAAAAGATAAATGCTATTAATAACCAGAAAAATACAAACTAAAGTATTGTATATCATTTTACACAGCTAATGAGTTTGATAAATATTAACTATCTAGACAATAACACATGGAGCAGAGGAAAAGGCATTCTCATTTGCTCATAAGAGCATCAGTTAGTTCAACTATTTTGGAAATTAATAGGGAGGCATCTAGGAAAGTCTACGATGTATACAGCCTTATAACCAGAAACCCCACTTCTAAGAATATACCGTAGATGCTGGGCAGTGGCACACACCTTTAATTCTAGCACTCGGGAGGCAGACA
>NC_022018.1:2711193-2744222 GCF_000317375.1 Microtus ochrogaster | reverse complement strand
TGGCAGTTTGTCAGTCACTTTCCTGTGTCCTACAGAATGTCTAAAAGACTCATGAGGCAGGAACCCTAAAGGACTGCTCACCTTCTTTAGGCAAGTTCAGCAATCATTTTTCTGTGGGTCCTGCATGCCCAGTTTATATAGTATAACATCAAGCAGTTTAGGCAAGAATAGTTTCTTTCCTAAATGGCTAGCAAACTCCGTAAGGAGCCTCTTCAATGCCTGTCACCCTCTCAAAGTAATTGAAACAATCAGAAGCAGACATGTCTTATTGTCAAGAAAAATCAAATTTCTTAAAACATTTTAAATGTCATATTCTGTAGGTCTTTAAAGTGTTGAAGATTATCTATCCAACTGAAATACATCTCTATATATCTAAAAAACTTAACTAAAATGACTACACATTTGACTATTATAAATGACTATTAACCTGTTTTCTTAATTACACATTACATTTTTAAGTGAGCTGCATAAATATAACAAAATTGACCTTCAATTTGTATCAATAAACCAAGATCCACATCAAAGCAAAGTATTTATCTTTATATCATATCTCCCTTATTTTTTTCCAGAAATTGACTGTAACCATTAATCACTTATGATCAACCCCCTTTAAATGAAAATAAACACTTATAAACAATAATTTTGGGAATTTGGGCGCTGTTCTCTCCGAACTTCTTCCTGTTATTTGTTGGGTGAAGTATTTTTAGGGTTTACAGAGACCTTTTGGGGGGGGGGGATCTTATTCCATCAAACCACATCCCATCCAACATGGTGGAAGCATGTTCACTGCCTTTACTAGCCACGCTCAGAATCCCAGCTGAGCCCTGCCTGTTAGTACCATCCTATCCAACCTGGGAGAGGTATGTTCACTGCCTCTGTGAGCCATGCTCACCATCCAAGCTCCAGGGACACAGTGGCTCTACTTTGCCATTAAGCAACTAGTAGCACACTGCTCACAAACCCCATTTAGGTGCAGGATCTCCGAAAGAGCCAGAGTTCATGCTGCCAGCAGGAACCAGGAAGCTGTTGTCTCTTAAAGAAGCCACACAGTTTTGTTTTTGTTTTGTTTTGTTTTGTTTTTGCTAATGCTGAGTTAGGAAGCCTTCTCTTAAAGGAGCCTCACCTCTACTCACCACCAACAAACAGAACCTATCTGAAAAAACTGCGACTACCATAAAGCTCCAATTGACTCCCATTCTGGGGGGTCTAGAAGTCCCAATGAGGAACAGAAGGAGGGAGAAGATGAGCAAGGAAGTCAGGACCAAGAGGGGTGCAACCACCCACGGAGACAGTGGGGCTGATCTATTGGGAGCTCACCAAGGCCAGCTGGATTGTGACTGAAAAAACAGGGGATAAACCCGGACTCTCTGAATATGGCGGACAATGAAGGTTGCTGAGAAGCCAAAGACAATGGCACTGGGTTTTGATCCTACTTCTTGTTCTGGCTTTGTGGGGGCCTAGCCAGTTTGGATGTTCGCCTTCCTAGACCAGGATGGAGGGGGGAGGACTTTGGACTTTCCACAGGGCAGGGAACCCTGACTGCTCTTCAGACTCGAGAGGGAGGGGGAGAGGAGTGGGGGGAGGGCGGGAAGAGTGGGAGGCTGGGAGGAGGCGGAAATTTTTTTTTTCTCAATAAAAAAAAAAGAAAGAGTCTTAGGTTTATGTGGATACACGTTGCTGAATGTTGGGTATCATTGTGCAAAGTGAAACTGCTTTTCCATTTTTGTTCCCTTCCTTGAGTTGCTTTTGGCAGGATATCTCTCCCAGCAATTGTAAAGGAAACTAATCCACACAGGAAACATGTTTGCCTTAAAAGCATGGCTTCAGTATATTCTACTTCTACATGAAGAACCTCTGCAGTGTTTGTTCACACAGATCATGCTTCCTCTTTTCTGCAAAGGACAGAGACCATTGTCCTCCATGGTTTGCAGGGTTGTTGAAGGTGCACTCAAAGGACTCTTCCTCTTATACCAGAGAAGACTTAGCTGGGCTACTCGGGTCTTTCCTCTCTTTCTCGGAAATCTGAACTTTGAATAACTGTACACAAATTGGCCTACAGTAGGCTGGCTGCCCACAGAGGAAGGACTCCAGATGCTCAGAGTCACCTTGAATCCAATTTCTAGACTTCCTGTGATTTTTCTGAGTTTTCCCAGTGGCCTCTGGACCTCCACTAATGGTGTACATTACAACCACTCAAGGTTGGGAAGATGCTAAGGCAGGAAGTATCTGTCTTGTAAGCAGGAGGACCTGAGTTTGATCCTCAGAGCCGATGTGAAAAGAAGCTGGGCATAGTGTGCTTGCTTTCTCAGAGCTGGGGAGACAGATACAAGAAATCTGACGCTTGCTGGCTAGGCAGCCTACTCTACTAAGTGAGCTCCATCCAGTATAGTGAAAGAGCAATGATAGCCGAGGTTGTTGTCTGTCCTCCATGAATGCATGCGTGTGATATGTGCATATGCACTCATGTATGCATGTACACCACAGAAAAACATACACATCACATGGGCAGAGGATTAAAACTTAATGGAAGGTGTCATCACTCTGACTCACTTTTTCAGGAATGCCGTTCACTTATTTACTTCCTGAGAAGACTCTGAAGGATTTTCAGTGTTGGTGATGAGAAATGCACTGAAAGCAGTGCTACAAGCTACCCACAGATTTCATTGTTTAAATTACAAAGGCTATTTCAATCATTTATGACCAGGATACCTTATGATAGTTAATCTCTATAAAGCTCTACAGAGTTGTTACAAATACAGAAGCATGAAACCTGTAGATGACAAATGAGGATGCCAGTTGCACGATGATGATGGTGGTGGTGGCGGCAGTGGAAGTGGTGATGGTGATAATGATGATGGACTTTTGTAGGGCTGGCATTGAACCCAGCCCAGGGCCTGGTACATGGTAGACAAGCATTGTACCATTGAGTCATAGTCCTACCCAGTCACAGGATTCGTTCTTAGCTACTTCTTCCCCAGCCATCCTATTGTGTGTCCCTCAGTGAGGACACTTCACAATCACTAGGATCTCAGTGCATCTACTCAGACTGTTCCCCACTCATCTCTGTAGGACAATGACTGAGACCATAGGGAAGGCAGTGGGGAATTTAGGTGAAGTTTCATGGACTCACTATGACATTACTATAGAAACAAAGGAGGAGAAAGAAAGGAAAAGGGAGAAAAGGAACAAAGAAGGGAAAGGGAGAAAACATAAACAAAAGAAAAGTTAGAAGTCAAGCGCTGGAATGTGCTTTGGGAGAAGCCTGGAGCTCCTTTGCTCCCATTCTTTTATTAAGGTTTGTTGTCTGGAAGTCAGAGATTAAATAAATCCTTTATTCCTCTGCTCCTGGGGAGGAGAAGGGCCACAAGCATATCACAAAAGTGCAAGGAAGAACAAAAGACGGTGACCACAGAAGGACGCTGTTGTTGGTGATTCACAGAGAAGTGGCTGCTCTCTCAATGCAATAGCAAGAAAGACACAGAACACAGGAGGCCTGGGAAGCAGATCTATTCAGCAGAAAGGTCGCCCTGTGACTAAAGGCTGCGAATCTACACAAAAGGCAGCTACCTACCTGAGCCTGGACTTGTAAGGGAGGGGGCTGGTGATGAATGACACAGCTCTGAAAAATGGAGCTGCTGGCTTTATTCGTGATAAGGATGCCAGGGACGCTTTTCATACAGGCAGCTTTTAAGCCTTTGCTTCAGGGGTGGGCTCATTTATTTATTCCTGTATGGTGTATGTGCGGTGTATGTCTGTGAGTGGGCAGGTGCACACACCCAAGTGTGTACAAGCAGAGGCCAGAACAGGGCTCTGAGTGGCTTCTTCCATTTGTCCTCACCTTTTTGCCTTAAGGCAAGATCTGAACTGGAAGGTTTAGTTTTGGGGATGGCAGCCAGTGAGCTCTTGGGTTCCTTCTTTGTAACCAGTATTTAAATAAAGTCAGTTTGTGGTTTTAATTTTAATCATTCCAATCAGAACTGAGATCTCTTCTGTATTTGAAGGGCTTTTTGTCATTGGGGACGAATCTTGTTCTTTTAATCTAAACCTTTAAAAGAAATAGACTATAATAAACTGATTAGTTTAAAACTTCAGCCGCAAACCTTTTTTTTCTATTTCATATATATTCCCAAGAAAGGATATTATAACAAAGCTCTTCCATGTTTATAACATATAAATTTCTGATGAATTCTGCATGGGAATAAAATGAAAATTTAATATTACACTGACACATGAGAACAGAGGGGCCAGTAGGAAAATAAGAATTTGCTAGTTTCTCCCTGGTATTAGTTTTGTATTTACTCATTCAGTCTACTGAGAACATGTTCAGGGCTGAATATTTTTGCTGGGATACAGAGATACAGCAATGAAAAAGGAGGAGAGTAAATATGGAGATCAGAGAGAAACAGATAAATAAAAGGCCCAGTGTGATATATAGAGTGGGTGCCTTTAAGAGTAAAAGCAACAAGGCTACTTTACGAGGCATGGGTGAAAGCTTCCACTGAGGTTAGTCTGAGGGTAAACGAGCCCAGGGCCTTGAGACTGCACAGTATTCAATGTTGCTGGGAATTGAGGTTGTCAATGGGCTCAGAGTTAAGGCCAAGGAAGCTCACAGAAGTTTGATCATGAAGGATCCAGGAGTATGTTGCTCAGACTGCACTGAAATTCTCCGAGAATGGCATCCGGTTGAGGGTTTTAAGAGGAGGAAGGACACCAGTGCGAGCCTAGTATTGTGGGGACATACTGGTGACGAATTAAAAGGAAGGTGGGGAGACTGGTCAGGACGTTGCTGTGGTCTTTTGGGAGCGAAATAACGGGGTGCATAAGAATTGAAGTCCCAAGGGAATTATCACAATACATATACTAATTCAGTTTGGGGTGTTGGCTCAGAATTCTCCATGTCTCTGTTCCAATATCTTGCTAGAGGCCAGTACAAGCAGTTGAAAATGAAATCTTTGGGAGGCTGGAAGATTCCTAAATCCAATCCAGAATCCCACAGCGACAATCTGAAGTCCATGTTGACTCTTATGATACCACAGTGGGGAAAATAGACTGTCTGAAAGTTCAGAACCTTCTTTAAGATGCTGCACATAGTAAGTAAGATAAATTGAAGATCAGATAATTGAGTAACTACAGAGCCAGATTTGCTTGATGCCAAGGAGATGAAGCAACAGATCAGCATTGACAGACTTTGCCACAAAACAATTTCTGTCTTCTCCCTTTTGACTCTGGAGACAGTAATAAGTATCCTGCATCCTACCTTGATGAAACATCTCCAAGGAGGAAGGAAGGAAGGAAGGAAGGAAGGAAGGAAGGAAGGAAGGAAGGAAGGAAGGAAGGAAGGAAGGAAGGAAGGAAGGAAGGAAGGAAGGAAGGAAGGAAAAGCAAGATTTAAAAAAAGAAGAAAAAGAAAGAAAAGAAAAATTTTGACACTTTGGGAAATATAACTCACCATGGCCACAATGATATAGCTCAACATTACCATATGTGTACTACACCCTTGCGGCAGATAAAATATGTACATGTATTTTAATATAAATAGAATCATATCACAAATAAAAGGAAAAAGTAAAAAAAAGTCAGAGCCCAGAGACAATGACCGTGCATCTGAATCAGATAGAAGCGTGAGTTCAAAGGTGCCATTTTAACTGCCAATGTGGTGGAGGCGGAAACGACAGCGATGAGAGGGAGCCCCAAGACAGCACGACATACGAGGGTACAAATGAACCAGCTTAGTGTGTAAAGCAGAGCATCTGCACTTGCTACACAGGACTCCTGCCTATGGCACTCCTGTCTCCAGTGCATTCTGAATACACGTGGCGATTTCTCGGTAAGGTTATCACCCAATGCACTTCAGGTTCGTACATGAATAAAAACATTCTCAGAGCAGGTATCTACATCTTGTCCGCTGAAAAGGATTGGGGAGACTTGCTCCATTGCTGAGGGACTCCAGGTCCTTTCCATGCAATGAGGACTGGTGACGGAGTGCTGCCTACTGGCTTCCTGGGACTATTGTGCCCGCTGAGTGATACAAAGAATTGCACACCTTCCCTGCGGTGTGCATGTCATCGTTTCTTCCCTCCATCCCTGCCACGAGCACCTTCACCTGTGCTGAGTATAGGCCATCCCTTTGGGTAGTATGCTCCCTGCTGTAAAAACGGGCAGTTTTGTCAAGTTTATAGACTTTATGCAGTCCTGCCCAGGTCCTACCTACCTGTTCATTCATGAAGCAATTACCATGTTCACAATATTCCATCTGAGTGTCTCTGAAAGTTAAAAGCCTCAAGATGAAGTTGACCTCTGAACTCTATCCTCAGAAAAGCCTACTCCAGTGATGGAGATACAAGTCCTTGTGAAATACCAATGTGTGTTTAGTTTAACAAAATCTGATAGCTGGCAAAGCTAGGGAATGCCACCCGACTGTCTCAGGAGAAGACAAAAATGCAGAGTGACCCAGGACTTACTGAGGAAGACTTAAAACAACTGGAGGTTCCAGTTCCCAGAAAATTCTCCAGCACACTTGTTTTCTTACCTGTTCAGAAGAGGCTAGCTTTCAACCTAATTTCATTTCTCCATCTGAGTCCCGTATATGTCTGGGATGAAATGGTCATGAAATGTTCACTTAAAATCTTCTGTAGTATTAGAATGTCGGTAGAGAGAAGCTACTAATTCAAGAAGTAAACAGAAACTCTGCTTTCATTTTCTGGTCATCCAGACCCGAATAATAACACAAAAAATATAGTAATTACAATAACACTGTCTGGTCAGTGGTTCAGGTGTATTTCCAGCTTAGCTCTTACATCTTAAATTAACCCATTTCTATTAATCTGCATTTTGCCCCAAGGCTACAGCTTACTGGTAAGGTTCTGGCATCTTTCTCCTTCGGCAGCTACATGGTGTCTTCCTAACTCTGCCTTCTTTCTTCCTGTATTTAGTTTGGCTTTCCTGCCTACCTATATTCTGCCCTACCATAGACCAAAGCAGCTTCTTTATTAACCCATGGTAATAAAACAGACTCATATAGGGTATACAGAAGGGAATCCTACATCACCAAGCAAATTGTCAAGCTGTGACAAAAGATTAAATCATTGAGCAGTACTTGTACTGCACAGAGTTTACATGCTCAGGTTTGGAATTCCTGAGGCTGAGACACATTGCTCCCATGTTGGCTGATACCTTCTTAAGGATCATCTTATCTCAATGGCTATTGGCTGAAGGAGCGAAAGGAGCTCCCCCAACATATAGGAACATGAGTTAGCAAATAGAAAAGTAGGACATTGTACTAACTTTAAAAAACTGAAGGGTCAGCTGGGAGGTGGTGGCGCACGCCTTTAATCCCAGCACTCAGGAGGCAGAGGCAGGTGGATCTCTGTGAGTTCGAGGCCAGCCTGGTCTACAAGAGCTAGTTCCAGGACAGGCTCCAAAGCCACTGAGAAACCCTGTCTCGAAAAACAAAACAAAACAAAAGCAACAGCAACAGCAACAAAAACAAACAAAGAAAAACAACAACAACAAAACCCTGAAGGGTCAGCTGACTCGGTGGCTAAAGGTGCCTGCTGCAGGATAGACAGCCTGAGTTAAATTCTCAGGACTCAGATGGTGGAAGGAGAGAGCCATCTTTTGAAAGTTGTCCTGAGTTTCCTGTAAGTGTCCTGAACAGGAGTTCTCCTGTAATCAGATGATGACTACCCTAATTGTCATCAGAGAACCTTCATCCAGTAACTGATGGAATCAGATACAGAGATCCACAGCCAAGCACCAAGTTAAACTCCTGGAGTCCAGTCGAAGAGAGGGAGAAGGGATTATATGAGCAACAGTGGTCAAGATCATGATGGGGAAACCCACAGGCACAGCTGACCCAAGCTCATGGGAACTCACAGATTCTAGACAGGGAGCCTGCTTGGGATGGAACTAGGCCCTCTGCTGGTGGGTGACAGTTGTGCGGCTTGACCTGTTTGTGGGGCCCCTGGGAATGGGACCAGGATCTATCTCCAGTGCGTGAGCTGGCTTTTTAGAGCCCATCCCCTACGGTGGGATGCCTTGCTCAGCCTTGATGCAGGACGGAGAAGCTTGGTCCTGTCTCAACTTGATGTGCCAGGCTATGTTGACTCCCTATGGGAGGCCTTACCCTTTCTGAGGACTGGATGAGGGGGTGGGAGTGGGGGAGAGGTGTGTGTGTGTGGAGAAGCAGGAGGAGGGGAGGAAGGGGGACCTGTGGTTGGTGTGTAAAATGAATAAAACACTTAAAAGAAAAAAATAAATTTTGATCACTAAGCAGATTTTTTAAAAATCTATCAACTTAAAAAAAAAGTGTCATGGTGTGTATAGTTCTCCCACACACAAATAAATAAATGCAATATTAAAAAAATTAAAACTTGAAAGGTCAAACAAAAAGTTCTTTATAGGGACCAAGTTAAAAGCTATTAAAACTCATGTCTCAAATCTGGAAAGCCAGAAATCTATCATATATAAACGCGACTTAAATTTTTTTATAGAATTTTATATATTTTGCGTGGTATGTGTGTCTCAGGGCATGTATAGAAGTCAGAGGACAGCTTGTGGAGTTGGGTCTCCCTTTCCATCATGTGTGTTCTGGGTATTGAACTGAGGTCATACAGCTCGGTGGCATGTGCCTTTACCTGCTGGGACATCTAGATGATTTAAATTTAAATATGATTTAAAAGGTAGATCTTAGAATTCAAAAACCATCCTAAGACCAACTTAGGATTTCCCTAAATTGGTGTGATTTGGAAAAAAGCATGAATCACGAGTGAAAAATTACAAGGCAAGCTGGACAGGACCAACAGTCCCATTCAGCAGCAGCCGCGATCATGTGGCACACAAGCTCTTCTCAAGTTCAATCACAATTGATTTTTATGCTCCAAAGCATTATAAAATCTTCATGTTAATTAAATTTAATTATAATCCAATTATTTAACCATAAGAAGAAATTCCAAGCAAGATGAACCAAACACTGCACCTAGAGAAGGAATCACTTCACTTTGATGCTCAGCTCAGCTACCAGCAGCTGCTGAGCCCTGTAGCAATACAGTTAGCTCATTGCCTTGATGGATGGCTTCTCCCCTGTGACATGGCAATTTACCTTGCCTACCTTTGAGGTTATCTTACAAATTATTATTGGCATAGAAAGAATTAAGCTTGATTCTGGCATTTTCCCAACAAAATTGGTTTCTTGCTTGTCGTTCCCCACCCCCGCACCCCGATTTGCCTCTCTCTCTCTGTTACCTTCTGCTTTTGTGTCACAGGCATGCCCCCCTAACCCCAAACTGCTCCCCTTCTCCTGCTCTCCTATTTAGCTTCACAGTCTGTGCTCACTCTCCTACCACCCTATCCTTATACATACAGACATTCGAAGTTAGGCTCTGCCCGTGCGAGAACACGCAATTTTTGTCCAAGTCTGGGCCATCTCACACAGCACAATACCTTCCAGGTCCATCCATTTCCTGCAAATTTAATTTTTCTTTACAGCTGAGTAAAATTAGATGTGTGAATATATCCCACAATTCCATTACCCATTCTTTAACCTGACATGAAAAAGCAGGCAACAACTGTTAACTCTAAAAGACTGTGCATGAGGCAACTGTATAAATCATAGACGAAGCTCTGATTTGCATGACTCAGTCATGTAAAAGTCACAAAAGTAACACCCGTGGTGATCTCAGTTAAATAAATGCTCTAAAGATTAAAAAATTATTAGAGCCTAACAAAAACGTTGTCTTATCAGAGATTCATTGTGTATGGATGAGTTTGTCTCCTCTGTTATCAAAGCTTTTGGAGATGATTAGTAATAACCAATGAATACAGGCAGCCACCAAGCCCAGGACAATCACCTACCCTTTTCCTCCCGCCCCCTTCTCTGCTGCTCTCTTACAGTTTTATCGCCTGGGTCCACTTGCAGTTCTACCAGCTTTTCCCAAAATAACTACACAGGAGTTGATACGCAGGTACTGACAAACTATTTTATTTTAACTTTCAAATCTTCAATATTCTACTGGGATCCTGATTAAATAGGATAATTACCAGGCTCAAAAGAGAAGAAAAGTCTCTGCTATAACATGGTCAATAAGCAATCTCATCAAAATCCCAAACCTATGCCAAGTCTAATCCCACAATCTAAGGAGTATTCTTCATAGACGCCATCACCCAATGCTGTGTTATATGCTAATTGCCAGTTGCTGCTTTCTTTACCAATTCTTTATTCACTAATCTGTCTCAAAAGACAGATAACCCAAGAGAAACAAAGCAGGATACTGCAACAGGTACTGCACAAATGCTCAAATGCCTCACTTTGGTAGTCATTAAGGAAATGCAAAGGAGAGGCCTCAGGGGATACTTCTGCCTATAGACTGGCTCGGTGCAACAGAAAAGCAAATCCCTCGCAGAGCATGGCCATCTAGGAGAGTATAAATGGACTGAATGTTTTGGAATGCTTACTAGTGCCCACTTAAGACAAACATGGGTATATTGTAACCTCTGACATGAAACTTTTGGTCTTAGATTGAAATCCAACAGAATTATATGCCTAAACATTACATATCACAATTGTTAAAAACCATAATGCTGATAATATCCTCAAACTGGAAGCTACCCAGGAGCCCATCAACAGCAGAATGACTAACTAAATCATGGGTTAGTACACAATGGAATACTATATAGCCACAAGAATAAGATTATAACTATAACCACAAAGAGCTGTCTTATAAATGAAGGACAAGTGACCTGGGTAAATGAGATGAGAAACTAGTCTATATGAGTTCATTTCTACAAGACTCAGATACAGGAAAAATGAGCCCAGGATACTGTCAGATAAATGATTCCACTGAGGGAAGTAAGCAATGGTGAACACAAGAGGTGTAGACAATGACTAGTTTCTTCAAAATAAGGTAACACAACAATAACAACAACAAACCAACTTCATGTGTGTGGTTCTGTGCACCTGGAGCTTGCGTGACAGATGGTTGTGAGCTGTCTTGACTTAGGTGCTGGGAACTGAACTCATACCCTCTGGAAGAGCAGTACACAGTCCTAACTGCGGAGCCATCTCTCCAGCCCCAAGGCAGGTCTTCTGGATTTGAGTACTGCCTACATTCTTCAAACTTCGAAGTTGAAATTTTAGCACCATCTCTCGTATGTGTTTGATTTGCAGGTTACTCATCCACATATTTTGAGCCTGGATTTTCTGGATTTTGAACCATTTCAGAATTTCAGATTAGGGATGCATAGTCAAGAAAAAAAAGTCTATGAGAATATTCTCAAAACTAAAAATCCTAAGAACCTGGAGAATCTTTTTTTTTTTTTTTCTTTTGGTTTTTCGAGACAGGGTTTCTCTGCAGCTTTGGAGCCTGTCCTGGAACTAGCTCTTGTAGACCAGGCTGGTTGGAGAATCTTAAAGATTTGTACTCCTAAGCCTTTCAGACAAGGCACATCTATACAACCTATCCTTAGTAACCACACCCCCTGTGAGTGTCAATATTGATGCTAGTTTGTCTCCATATAAAGTGGGATAAAATTTGCACGTAACCTGTGTCCATTCTCCCACAAACTTTAAGTCATATGTAGATGATTTAATATTTGGTGTGATACAAATTTTGGTATTGTTATACGGTGCTGCTGGAGAAAGACAAGAGACTGTTGAGGCTCAATATAGATGTGACGTCTCTCAAAGACTTTTGATCCTGCTGTGAAATCCACAAATGTGGAACCTATGAGCATGGAAGGCCACCTGAACCTCAACTAAACCTTAGCAGAATGGGAATCAACCCTTTCTCCCAAAGGATGCAAATGTCAATGTTTTTCAAGTCACCGTAGTGCTCTCCATGTTTAAATTAATAATAGTTATTCAGCTGACATATTTTTATACCATTTAATAAAATGGCAAAGCAGTTTAGGTAAACATAAGGATTTCCTGAGGTATAAAGCCAGGTTCTGAAAGAGAAATTACTGTTAGGTATAAATAAAATAATGAAGACTAGATCTCAAAAATAAATAATAACGTCAAAATGAGAGCCTTATGTCCTGAGTCTTAAAGAGAAAAACAGGGCTTCCGGCCCATGGTCAAGGCTCTTTGCTCATAGAAAAAGTTTTGGATATCAAGCCTATGTTGAGCAGGAGAGGGAAGGGAGCCAAATAAAACCAACGGCTCTGGAAGGTAAAGAACTAGAGATGCAGAAAGGTGGCACGTGCGTATAACTTTCTCTGCTGCCCACATAACGTTCACCGTTCTTTCTAAAAGACAATGTCAGAGTAGGAGGAATCTTTAACAAAGCTGTCATCTTAAAAAGAAAATGGTTAAAAAAGAAAGAAAAACTGCCAGAAGATTGAACACACACACACACACACACACACACACACACACACACACACACACCACTGAGCAGTGAATAACCCATCGGAGGATGCATCACCAGGCAATCGTGTAGCTGTATAAACATCATAGTGCTTACAAACTAAATCACCAGGTACCCTTATCTGCCTCAACTTCTATGATCTGTGCAATCCATCACTGACTGAAATGCAGTCATTCAATGGGTAATTGAACACGTATGTTATCTTATTTACATGTTTAATTTCCAATGTTACATACAGAAGACATATCTGATTTATATGTATAGACAAAGGTTTGAATTTACTACTGGTATGACCTACATTGTCATTTCCCAAAATTGAAAATATATTTAAGAAATGACAATAGAATACCCCATATATTAGTATAAATACTGGGGTCGGGGCTGCCTTTTGAAATGCTGTACACCCAGTTATTCAATGAGTAGCCCCAGATCTGATAACTTTGCAGGCAAACTAGGTCTCACTCACAGATGTAGTCACCACTGGTTCTTCCCCTCTAAGGGAACTGTGTGTTTCAGAGTTCATCAACCTATGGCTTTGTGTTGGCCATCTATAAAGAAAACTGAAAGCCAGAGGTTAAACAGCACTCAGTTAAATACCTGAAGGAATTACATGTGGGTAACAGAGCCCCAAGACAAAATATTCTAAAAAAAAAAAAAAAATTCATACACCAGATCAAAATATCTGACTTTACAACGTCTTTAAAACAGACATATACTAGTTATTGTTGTGGCTTCTTACCCTAAATATGGGGCAAAAAGTTTGATAATTATAAAGAAACAAGTGCTCACCCATTTTAGTCATGACTCCAAAATGACAAAACCAGGATATAGTGTCTGTTCTTTCTACATATTTACATGTATAACACCAAAACGGGGCAAAAGCAAGCAGAATATAAATTACATCCTTGTTCAGAAACCTCCTGTACAGGAGGCAAAAAAAGCCTAGATTTCTTGTAATTCATAATGCAAAATAAACAGAAACACATAAAGCCACAGAAGTCAGAGCCCTCGTTAATTCCTGAAAATAGAGGTCTTTAATTCCAAGTTATTCTGAAATTTTTATTTTTAGGCAGTTTTGCACATGAAAAAGTTATGGTACTTGTTCCCAAATCTTATTAAAAATCAATTAATTTTTCTACTGGAAAAATTCACCCATCTCTGCCTGTAGATGTCGTCTTTAAAAAAAAAATCTTGGCTGCCTACCTCACAACTACATTTACTCCTGACGGGTCAGCTGTTGCTTTCAAAACACAAATGGCACTGAGCACACAACAATTCTAAAGCCCTTTCAATTAAGGAGCTTTTAAAGGCCTTAATTATTTAATAAAGGAGAAATCTTCTAGCTCTAATAGGAATGTAATGATCTGTCACCCCCTCCCACCCTTAATTCTCAACTTGGTGTTTTAGAACACGGCTGATTTTGACCTTGCTTGTCCTGAGGTCTCAGGTGAATCTCTTCTGCTAGCCCAACCCCCAAGGTCACAGATTTCCAAGTGATACCCTTAAGATTTGATTAGTGTCCACTGTCTATTATCTACTTGCTTTGCATCCAGGAATCTCGAGTCAGTGTTAAGCCAGTCAGCATTGCAGTCTGGCCAGCCTGCATAAATCGCCTGCTCCCTTTCCTTTCACTCCATGAAAATAAAGGGGCTGCACACAGGAGTGTGAAAATAAAGCCTGCTCTTCCTCGGAGCCTGTCGCCGGGGTGGCAGTGCCGTGGATTTCAATTAACATCCAACCCTCTCAAACAGTGACACTTCGGTATCTGCGAGAGCCTGCCTTTTAGAATTTAATACTCAGACAGCCATTTTGCAAAAAAAGAAAACACAGCAGGTCTACGAAATAAGGGCTGTTTCAGAAAGACAGTCAGAATGATAAAGCCGTTGGAAACGCTGGCATGATTGCAACAGCTGTGTCATTCGTCAGACGATTATCATCTACTCCTCTTCTGAAGCTCTTCAAAACAGGATTTAACATTAGACAATGATGGTCTGTAATTTGACAAACTCCGTATTATTTCATATCTAGAAAAAGATCTCCTTTCCCATGGCACAATTCAAATATGAAAACTCCAAGCAAAAGAGTCTATCAACTGGTTTGAACGGACACAGATATCTGAGACAATAGATACTCCCTCACACACATATACACACCAGATCAATCCCTCCACAAGCTATTCCCAACCTTATGAAAGTAACCTGGCACAAAAGATAAACATACAAAAGCATCTCTGGAAAGACCTCAGAGTCTCATAGACCTCAGGTGCCTTGACAACTCGTGGCATAAATGATTGATTTTCTGTTTGGTTCAGCACAGGGATTAAAGCATCCAAAAGAAGCAACAGAGACCAGACAGACACAAGTGACATTTTCAGCTCCTAGCCGCAGCTGTTCAGCAATAGAAACTTACATAGGACACCCGAACTCGCCGGCGATGCACCAGCCCGCAGCACTGCATGAAGAGGGGGCAGAACGCAGTCAGAGCGTGGCTTCACCAAGCTGCACCGTGCCTCGTCTCCCCGTCACGGCCACTGTCCATTTCTCCCCACCTTCCACTCCCGGTAAGAGCCATGGGCAAATGATCAGTTAGCTTCGGTCTCTAGGTAGTTTTTACAGATACTGCTGTTTCTGCAGGCATGCCAAAACTTTGTTCTCTCTGTCTGCCTTTTTAAAATTTCTTACAGGTAATTTGAGATCTTCTTTAAGGGGGCTGCCTACTGGCAGAAATCTAGAAAAGGTAGCCTTTCTCTTCCCAAAGGAACTCTTGCTAATGTGGAGTTGAGCCTGTCCAGATCGCTGGGGTTTCTGAGCAAGGCTTTTACAGTAGCCATGCTCTCCTCCGGAGATTTTCAGACCTCAGAGCCTTGCATTTCACCAGGCTGCAGTCTGCTGCTTCGGAAGGGAGGAGGCCTACCCTGGCTGCTGTTTATGTGACTGTGTCTGAGAACAGCGCTGCTCCTGCCGCTGCTTGGCTGTTATTTCGCCCTTCTCGGCTACGCACAGACTGGCAACAGCATCCTTGATTCACTGGTACCTCTGTAACATTTTGGGCATATCTGATTTGCTCGTTCTCCCTCCTCCCCTTTCACTGACAAATGAGTGAGTCTAGACTTGAATTCACTGTGGATTCTTAGGACTCCGGAGCCACCCTCTCCACTGTGAGATGCTTTGCCCTGCAGTATGTATTGCAAAGGATTTGTAAGGAAGATTGCTGGAGTAGCCTCAGGACCTGACTCACTCAACCACTGCGGCTGTACAGTGTTTTCCTGCTTGTTGCCAAAGACTCATTTTCTACATTGAAGCATGTTAAATAAACAGAGCTCTGGCAGGCAAATGTGATCAGAGTCAGACCTAATTAATTGGTTAAATAATATATCATCTATGATTTAGACATAATAAGCCAAATGTTCCACAAACCCGAGAGCTTAGCAAGTCAATACTCCATGTAGACTATTATTTATACCACTTCCGAAGGACATGGTTTTCTGACAGGGAGCCGATCTTTACATTAGTTGTCTAAGGCCTTGTACACGCCGCACAATGAAACATGAATCATTGAGGCACTGGGGACTCAGCTATTAATTTGGATGATATCAACCATGCTAATAAGCAATGATTCATATAACCTTTTAGTACGCCACCCATATTGATCCAAATTTGCCCCCACACCCAAGTAACTCTCTATCACTTAAGAAGGTGCATGAATTAATTTCACACCAGAGGCTAAGAGCATCAACCATCATCGTGTTCTTTAGGCCCATGGAAAGTGAGAAGTTACTAATTTGCAACCTTTTGCAAAATTTTTTTTAGAGCCTGGGTAACAATCCTATATTGTTGTTCATTCATTTCCAGGACAACTGAGAACCCGAAGGCGTTTCTGGTTTAATTCAGACCTCTTACATGATTGACAGAGGGACTGAGGCCCCAAATGGTTAGTGTTTGGTAACATAGAAGTAGTATAATTAATAGCTTGGACTTAACACAGTCTTCCAAATTCTATGGTTCTCACATACTAATTGTCCATGTTTTTGAAGGATCTAAGGGGAAAATATGACTATACAGAGCAGGGGTTCTCAACCTCCAAATGATGTGACACTTTAGTACAGTTCGTCATGCCATGGCAACCCGCAACCATAAAGTTATTTTTGCTGTTACTTCCTTAACTGTAATTTTGCTACTACTGTCAATGATAATGTAAACATCTGACACGCAGGATGTCTGATATTCAGTCCCTGTGAAAGAGTTGTTCCACTCCCAAAGGAGTCGCAACCCACAGGTTGAGGAAACCGATCTAGAGCAACTAGGCTTTGATTAAGTCAGAGGTCTTTTTAAATTAATTTGGAAATTGACTTTCAAATTAAGTGTTATAAAGAAGATCAACATTTTCTGAACTATGCAAGATTTGCACCTAGTCCACAGGATTTCAGTTTGACTTTTTGAAGAAACTCTAGCAAGAAGTATAGCGATATAATAAAACATAAAAGTCAAGGTTTTCATTAAGATATTTTGATCATTTTCTTTCTATTCTCTCAATTCCTTCCAAATATAGAGGAGAGAGAGAAGAGAGAAGAGAGAAGAGAGGAGAGAGGAGAGAGAGAGAGAGAGAGAGAGAGAGAGAGAGAGAGAGAGAGAGAGAGAGAGAACATAAAGTTGGATTGGTAGGAACATGGGGAGGATCAAGGTTTTTAAAAAGCTTCTTTATCGCACATTTCATAAAAACAAAGAATAAAAATAAAGTCAAAGATAGACTAAGAAGAAAATACTGGAGGAAAGAGTGAACTCTTGGTAGATTCTGAATTTGATTCAGAATTCACTTAACTTTTTATTAAGTATGATATTTTTAAACACAGTATGTAAGAGATTCCCCAGTTCATTAGAGATTCCACCCACATTGCCATTCAAGAACCCAGGAAAGAATGCTGAACACTCTAAGTGGGCTCTGCAGAAATTTGCTGGGGACCTTCAAGCCTATTGCCCCTGGGCTAACATGCTAGGGACAGGAAATAATAAAGTACCTTTCCTTTGTGATACTTTCTTTCTCTTTAACAGGGAGTCCATGTCACCATCTTCCTTTAAGTGTTGACATAAGGCAAGTGCCCCCGTGCCTAAACCAGACTCCAGGACCTTACAACACAGTGATGAGGGGAAACGGGGACACCAGGCAAACCCTCTTGTAACTATCCCTCAAAGGAACAGTCACCGCTCCGTAAAGTCAGGGATATGTGGGCTCCTTTGACAAGGCGGGCAGTGTGGCACTCAATGGACAATAAGCAGAGAAAGAATGCCAGGTGACTAGATGGTATATGTAGCATAGAAATTTACATGCAGACTACATACATGCATGATACATCTGTTTCTATAGAATATACAAGCAAAAATGTGGGTAGATTACATGTTTAAAATATATTAAGGAAATAAGAACTTACCCAAAGTGTGTTTAGGGATTTGTGCTTTTATTTCTTGGTGTGTGTGTGTGTGTGTGTGTGTGTGTGTGTGTGTGCATATGTGTTTGTGCGCATGTACAACATATGTTTGAGTACCCGGAGAGGCCAGAAGCTGGTGTCAGGACCTTGAATTGGAAGCCAGGCGACTGTAAGTCCCAAGACATGGGTTCTAGGAACCCAACTGCCATGCTCTGGAGGAGCAGCGAGTGCTCTTAACTACTGAGTCACTTCTCCAGTCTCTGGGACTTTTGAAGCAGGGTCTCATATCACCCAGGATGTCCTCAGATTTATTATATGCTATGTAGACAAAGACAACCATGAATTCCTAATCCTCCTGCCTCCACCTTCCAAGTGCTGGGGTTACAGGTGTGTGTCATCACATTGCTTCAAAGTCTTCCAACTAAGCTGAGTGCTCCCACTAATTCCTTCCTTATTTGAGTGTGCATTGCTAGCATTGAGCACAGTAAAGGGCAGGTAGAAAAGGAGACGTAAATCTGCACTCGCGTGTTCATTATTCCTTCACCGTTTCAGCTACAGTACCCAGAACAGACGCAGAGAGCTTATACTGAGAGAAACACTCCAGCTTCCCTAGCAACTAGCAGGATCATGTGACTAGCTTCTGGCCAATGAGAAAGAAGAAAAAAATGGCATGTACCAACCCCCTAGATGTCCTTAGAGGGACTGGACCTTGCCTTCCTCCTGCCCTTTCCACTTTCCTGCTGGCCTAAGATAGATGTATTGCTGAAGGAACACAGAAAAGCCTGCTGTACATCCGGGAAACAAAGCAGCTAGTTTCCAGTCTCTCACTGGGAGTGACCCTGTGGGTTGGAAGTGGTTTGTTATGGCACAGCAACACCAAGAGAAACATATCCCCCCCCATATTATTTATACTACTGTTACTTTGACCTCAGTTAAAGAAATGAAACTAGTATTTTAAAAATACCTCTGGGTGTTATTACTTTTGGAGTCAATAATTAATTCATAGCATCCAAGGGAGCTTGTGGGGAGGAGGGAACGGAGAGGACATAAAAGCAAAGG
The DNA here is from genome assembly GCF_000317375.1 of Microtus ochrogaster. Taxonomy (NCBI): domain Eukaryota; kingdom Metazoa; phylum Chordata; class Mammalia; order Rodentia; family Cricetidae; genus Microtus; species Microtus ochrogaster. The sequence continues at coordinate 2,725,376 of NC_022018.1, read as the reverse complement.
GAAGAGAAAGCTCAGGTAGGGAGAGCAGTCTCGTCTGGAACAGACCAGAGCATCCCAAACTCCACAGCAGAGTTCAGCTTTATCCAGCAGGACAGGAGAACTGCCGAAGCCTTGAAATCAAAAATAAATGCTTAGTTTTATTAACAAGTAGGAAAAACAAACCTCTCTGGATAATTTGGTTTAAAAAATGCCAGATTATTATCCAAAACCAGCAAGGAATCTGAAGCTGTTGTGTTTATGTACTGGCAATTACTGTCCAGCTATTAAGTAATCAAATCAAACGAAGTTAACCAAATAGCTGGTAATTTATGAAGTTCACTGTAAACCTAATGAGTGGGACAATGAGGAATTTTTAAAAATAATCGACGGTATGTTTAAATTAAAATTTCATAAAGTGTTAACAGAGAAAGGATGGTAGAAATAATTCCAAATAACCACAGATCCATATATGTGAAGTCAATGACAGGCATCTTAAATCATACGCCCAGGGATGTGTGATTTATGATATGTGGGGATTATTTTACTATTCATCTTGTCTGTGACTCCCGTCGAGGAGAGAGAAAACACACAGTGACTGAGACTCTTTCTTCTTAGAAGAAACAGAGCCAACCGCGAAAAGATGATCTCACCGCAGCTGAGGATGACAGGAGAGGCAGCAGAAGGGAGAAACCGAGCATGGTGCCATTAGTTACCCAGAGAAGCAGAAGTCCTGGCACTGAGGAGTAGGAAGATGGCACGAACACCTGAGCTTGGATCTTAACCCTCACATCATATTTTGCCACGGTGATGCCCACTCAAATCACAGTAACATGAGCAGAAGCAGAGAGAGGGGGGCTCTAGAGGCCTTTTCTCCATCCAGTCTAGCCTTACTCAGGTTCAGTGAGAAACCCTCTTTCAAAAAAAAACCATAGGAAAGATAGAGACAGCCAATGTTGACCTCTGGTCTCCACATGTGCATGCACAGGTAAGCACATACGCTCATACATGAGTGAGCACATATACACAACTGTGCAGGCATGCATACACCACACATACACACAGAGAGAAATTCTAATATGCTATTGCACATCAGGGTGACGACAGTACCAAAACAAACGAGAAATGTTCAAGGAGGTAAGTTTGACTTAATTCAAATATTTTACAAGACGCACATATAGCAAAAGTACTTGGTAGGTATAACATGTATTCACGTCCATGTATTTGTTGACACATTTATTTTTATGCACACATGGGCATGCATATGATACAGATCATGTGCTTAAATCAGAGAACAGCTTGTAGGAGTCACATCTGGTCGTCCACCGTGCAGTCCAGGGGATGGAGCTTAGGTCATCACGCATGATGGTAAACACCTTGACCTGCTGAGCTATCTTTCCAAGACCAGTTTTATTATTTTATACAGTTAAAAACAAGTTTAATTTTGAAATGTCCAAAGTCTCCACAATCTTGAGATACTTTCTAGAGTAGAACAGGTTTCTCCTCAGGAGTGACTCTGCTTGGTTGTTACAGCTCTTTAAGTGGCTAAGGTTTCATCAAGGCCATCTCCACGCTCAACACCATGACAGTCCTCTGTTCATCTCATCCATCGTACACATTGTTACAGTGACGCACACTCAGGGTCTAGTGTTCTTAAGGCCACTGAAAATCACTGCCCTACTTTCCATAAATGCAAAATCAATAACAACCCCGAAACAGAACCACCACCACCACCAAAAACGCAACTATCCATCTCTGTCTATTGAGTCGCTCTCACCTGAGTGTTGTTGAGTATGTGCCTGAGTCTTTCAGGCACCGGTCACAAAACAGGAAGTAAATACAATAACTGAGATCCTTAAATATAGGGGGTTCAAAGTGCAGGGGGACCATTTGAATCTATTAATCACAAACTAGTTCTACAAACTAGTAAGTTAGTTGGATGAAAGCAAGAGTGTTATGAAAAGAGAGAGCAGGGAAACATTTGAAATAACTGAAGGCAGAGAAGGCATTCTGGGGGAAGAGCTCTTTGAGCTGAGGCTGCTGGGTGGGAAGGCACTGGGATGAAAATGCAGGGGAGATGAGGCAAGGAGAGAGAGACCAGAGCTGAGAAAGAAGCATAAACACACATCTCTGTCGAGGAAGGGATGATACTGTTTCAGAAGCTGGAGGGTCAAGGAAGAGGGGGAGAGGGACAAGAGGAGGTTTGGAAGGCAGGTGGCAAGCATATCATGAACTCTGTGCTAGACTTTCATCTTTGTGTTGAGAGTAGTTCAGGCAGCCACAGACATGGTCGGAGAGATAACATTTAACATACATACCCTTTGGAGGTAAGTGTGCAGCTGGGTTGGAAGATGGCTAAAGAGAAAGAGAGAACAGCAAGGAAACTTCCTTGAGACCGGTTAACTCAAAGATGATGATGTTACCTACTGATAACCCGGGGCATGGGGGTGAGAGAAGAGGATGAACTTGGGGGTTAGAACAGAAAAGCATGCTCAGAGAAGACAGAAAGAAGTCTCAAAGTAAAAGATGTTTATTTCCACATTTCTCCACTTCTGCCCAATTCCATCCACCATTGTGGCTCAGTCTGATGGGCAGTCTGCCGTGCCTTCATGGGCATGTTGGTTCCGGCTCTAGTTTGTTCCTAGTCTTGTTCTAACAAGCATTTCTTACTGTAGGATTCTAAGCAGAATCCTTGTCAAACCTTTTATATCTTTTTAACCATCATCCCCACCTCCTCTGCTCCTTCTTTCTTCTTCTTCATCTTCTCCCTTCTTTCTTTTCCTTCTTGCTCCATATGTGTTCATGTATGTGTGAGCATGTATGTACAGGAGTACATGGAGGACAGAGGTCAATATTGGGTATCTTCTACGATTGTCCTCCATATTGTTTTTGGAGATAGGATATGCCATTAAACTTATAGATCACCAATTTGGCTAAATTGGATGGCCAGGAAGCCCCAGGGATCCCTCTGTCTTGGCCTCCCAAGCCCTAGGATGACAGGTGTGTACCACTATCCTGGCTTTTCCCATGGGTATTAGAGATCTGAACTCAGGACTTCCTTGTTGCATAGCAAGCAATTTACCAACTAAGTCATCTCTCCAGCCTTAGAGTTTACTTCTTTAGCCACCAAAAAGAACAGTTCAATTTTACTTAGCTTATATGGAAATAAATAGCATTCTTTTTTTTTTTTTACCAAGGTTTCTATATTCTTCTTTGCTCTAATACGATGTTTATTTTTCTCAAACCAATCCCTATCATTTTTAGTAATCAGACTACATTCAGATAACAGCAGAAGTTAGCAAAATAAAGAGTAGTCGGGGGAGAATCATACTGCCCAGTTTTTTTTTCTTTTTTGGGGGGTTGTTCTTGTTTTTGCTGTTGTTGTTGTTTTGAGTTTTCGAGACTACACAGAGACCTCAAACCGACCTCTGTCTTCCATGTGTTCCTGTACACACACGCTCACACATACATGAACACACAGGAGGAGGAGGAAGAGGAGGATGAAAATAGAAGGAAGAGGTTTATTTGTTGTTGTTATAATTTCTCTTTGTAACCTTGGCTATCCTAGGACTTGCTTTGTAGACCAGACTGACCTCATACCCGCAGAGATCCTCCTGCCTTTGTCTTTGCCTCCTGAGTGCTGGGATTATAAGCATGTGCCACAATGCCCAACAGTTCCAATAGTTTTAAAATTGACTTATAATTTACAAAACTCATGCTTGAGAACCAAGTAATTGAATCCCAACCCCTGCAAACAAAACAGAACTTCAATGTTTTGAGTATGATTATGATTTTATATTCACACTGATAACTATCAGTGAATGCCTACATGCAGAACTTGGCCACAGGTTGTCTATCCAGAAGACAAACTTTGTGCTGTAGCTTATATAATACATACCTCGCTTAGAGTGTGGTAAAACTTGGTAATCCTAGTAACCCCCTCTTATCTTGTAATGTAGTCACATCTAAAAGAGAGAAATCCTGCAATGAAAGGTGTTTAAAACCCAATGCCCTCCTTCTGCATAGCTCAGGGAAACTTGCAAAGAATGTCATAATCCACGTCTATCTATTCTCCTTTGATTCTCTCCAAAATGACCCAAGAACATGTCCTTACTTTGTAACACAAGGTAATAAAACATTTAAGCGTTCAAATTCATGCAGGTTCCGGACTGCCTCCTTCTGTCTTGTATTGGGTAGACTTTTACTGGTAGCTTACTCTATTTTCTTTTAATTTCCCCATATCACTCTTAACTCGGAAAATAAGCAAGCAAAACCTCCATTCACCTCCTTCTCATACTGCAGCTGAATCCCTCTCTACCGGGACTTCTGGTTTTCCCCAACACAGTTCAGGGCACAGAGGGGATGTCGCTACTTTCCAGCTGAAGGAGAAACACTGTGCAAAAGGCAGAAGCCATTATGCTAATCAGAAGGGAATGAGGGAAACCAAGTCCAAACCATTGCTTAAAATTCACCACAGCACATCCTTCCTTCCGAAAATAAGTTTGGCCCATTCATTCTATTCATTATCGATGGAAAGAAATACAACCTGCATATAGGAAAGTAAATATTGGTCTTTGGATGGAAAAAGGCATGCTATTCTGATTATAATATCTCATGAGCAAATCCATGATGATCACAGCATAAAATACTTCCAGTACTTCCAAGTGGTTATTTTAATTTCCTCTTTGATTGGAATGACAAGAAAGAGAAATACACATTGCCTCTAACATTGCCACAAACCGTTCTTGACAGTTCCTAAAATTCTCTCTCTTTCTGTCTCTCTCTCTCTCTGTCTCTCTCTCTTTCTCTCTCTCTCTCTCCACACACACACACACACACACACACACACACACACACACACACATTGTGTGTGTGTACATATGAAGTATACTTCCCATAAAGATTCTTGGCTATAGATGCCCTGCCACTAACTCCACCACGACAATCATTTACAAAATTAACAATTTGCCACTTCATTTTACCCATTTATTTTTTTTTGAGATTATAGTATAATTACACTATTTCCCCTTTTATTTTTCTCCAATCAAATCTACCCTCAACTGCCTTCCTTGGTCTCCTTCAAATTCATACCCTCTTTTTCATTAATTGTTGGTAAATGTATATATATATATATATTCCTAAATACATGAATACAACCTACTCAGTCTGTATAATGTTACTTTACGTATGTTTTCAAGGATGGCAATTTGGTATTGGATAATGAGTTGACATATGTCCCAGTTAGGCTTACTATTGCTGAGATAAAACGCCACAACAGGAAAGGCTTTATTTGGCTTGTGCTTTCACATCACTGTGCAGCACTGAAGGAGTCAGGAAGGAACCCATACAGGCCAGGAACCTGTAGGCAGGAGCTGACACAGAAGCCACATAGGGGTGCTCCTTACAAACTTGCCCCCTAAGGCTTTCTCAATCTGCTTTCTTACAGAACCCAGGACCACCTCTGGGGTGGCCCCACCCACAATGGGCAGTGCCCTCCAAGATCACTAATTAAGAACATACCCCAGGGGGGGATTTCTCAACTGAGGCTCTTTTCTCTCCAATAAATCTAACTTGTGTCAAGTTGACATAAAACTAGCCAGCACAGTTTGCTCTTCCCTAGATAAGACTATATCTCCTCCTTTCAAAATTCCTTATTTGTTTCTAGCTTTTTGTTTAGGGTTGAGGCCTTGTGGACTTTCCCCACAACACTTTATGTGACTATTGTTGACCTTATTCACTTCATGTTTGGGCAGCCATGTTGGTGTGACTTTATGGGTGTAAACATGCTGGCTAACCCCCCCCTACAGTGAACTAAGCTCTCACAAATACATTTTAAAATAATGTTCAAAAAAATCAAAAAAAAATTAAAATAATGTTCAAATTATATATAAAAAGAGTTACAATAAGAGATCAACAAAGATGGGGGGTGGTTGGAAGCAAAAAATAAATGCTGAAACACACCCTGCGATGACCAATACGCTTCCTCCAGATGAGTGATGAATCTGGCTATAAGCTTTCTAACAGGCAACTCAAAAAAGGGAAACTCGGTCAGTTACATAATTTACTGGCCATAAGCTTAAAATAAACCCAATGCTCAGAAGCGCCACTCTGCTTGGCACTCAGAGCAGACACCAAATTCTCCTGAAGTCCCATAAAAAGGAACATCCTGTATAAAGGCACAAGCTGCGTTCCTGAAGGTCCTGCCGGGAAATGCCACAGCGGGTGTTAAAGGGCTGCTTCTCAGACTGACCTTCAGAGGACACTAAATGTCTCTCACCCAGGTGACATTTAGGGAGATACTCAGGACAGTGAGGTAGAAGGAGCTGCACACCATGCTCACAGGCAGAAGGAGCTGCTGCACACCACACTCACAGGCTTGGCATGAGCCAAGAGTAAAGGGAATATAAGGACAAGAAGAGGGATCGTGGTGGTGCAGACACTGAGGGATTGTGGGCTGGGGCAGACTCTGAGCTGAGGGATCATGGGCTGGGGCAGACACTGAGGATGACTCTTTTAGTAGCAAGACCTTTTTCAGGTCTTATGCTCTTTCTCCCTGGACGGCAAATGAGAAGGCAGCTCTGAGCTGAGTGATTTGGCTAAGGCTGCATAGCTCCCCAGCAGGATTTAAACCTGGTTTGATGGACCTCACACTAAGTGCTCCTTCTCTACGACTCCAGGGTGTAAGGGAGTCTCTGTTCTTGAAATAATTCCACTGCCAGTTTGAGGAAGGAAGGATATCATTGCCTGAGCCATGTTCCCATCAATGGCCCTACCAGGTTCTAGGGGATACTTCCAACCCAATGGTTACATAGATGGCCCTGGTTAAATTAAATGGGTTATATGACAAAACCAAAAGTCATGGAAAGGGACTGGTGTGTGTGTGTGTGTGTGTGTGTGTGTGTGTGTGTGTGTGTGTGTGTATGCATGTACATACCTGTTAGTGATGGAAAAAAGATAGGAAGAAGTGGGATTGAGAATAATCAGAATTCATTACATACATGTATGAAGTTGTCACATCCCCCTCCCCAAAATCCATCAATGAAAAAGAAAAAAAAATTAATGGAGGAATAAAAAACAAAAACAACCAGTTCTAGTGAATATTCTTGCTCATCATGAGCTCCCGATACACACTAGATGGCAATGGTTTTAAAACCACTCAACACGGATCCATATGACTGGGCATGGATGAAGTCAGAGCAGAGAACATTTAAGGGTGGCCAGATCATATCAATCACTGCAGCCGTTGAAGCAAATGGACCCTTCCTGTTCCCTCTGCCCTCCCTCTCCACTTTTCCCTGTTCCCCTCTGCCCTCCCTCCCCTACTGGCCTTGAGAGTTCCAGAGAATGTGAAGAGCAGGGGTGGGGCGAGGTATATGAATGCTTTTGGAGTAAGACATACTTAGAGAACACATAGGGCTAATGGCCACGGCATTGCACCCTTAGATGAGGGCTGGAGACTGAGCAACAGGGCAAATGTTTATAGAAAAAGTCCAACATAAACTCTGGTGCAAATACTCCATCTTGGTCTTTGTCCCCCTTGTTCTTATGGTAGCCCTAAGTAGCTTGTTATCCTAAATCTTCAAAATTTCCCTGTCTGTCTCTCTGTCTCTGTCTGACTCTGTCTGTCTGTTTCTTTCTTTGAGACAGGGTTTATCTGTTTAATAGTTCTGGCTGTCCTGGATCTTGCTTTGTAGACTAGTCTGGCCTTGAACTCACCAAGATCCACTTGCCTGTTTCCCGAGTGCTAGGAACAAAGGCATTCACCACCACCATCCAGTTAAATCTTTTATCTGAATTTTGGCTAAAGGTAAAAGATTTTTCCTTTATTCCTGATGCTCACAGAAATGCTCTGCAAATCTAGAAGAATCATTTCAAAAGAGAAGAGATAAAAGTGAAGGAAATTTATCGCCCCAGGGCTTGTTAAAAGAAGAGCGTGAAGACAGTCTAACACTAGCCTGTTCTGTGGTGTGCACAGCTCAGGATGCCTTTCCAGAGGATCACACGCAAACTGGAGCTGAAATGGAACATGAAAACACATGCATGCATGCCCTCAGTTTACAGTGCAGTGAGGTTAGAGCCTGCTAAACTTCTGTGTTAATACAGATGGCCTGATTTTCTTAGCAAGGTCTCTAAAGAAAAGGAAAACACATCCTCATGCTCACTTTACTTTACAATCCTCTTTTTAAGTCCATCTTCCTCTAAAAGGAAAGTTTATAATGTCTCTTCTAATACAAAATCACTATGCTTAGAGTAATTTAAATACTTAGAAGATTAAAGCCTTGCTTTGCTGGGTTACAGTGGATTCTGGCTTCCTCTAGAACTCTTATGCATGGGATACAGTGGATGTTATCACACACACAAATGGCAAACAGTTGAGGGACAGCCTGTGTCAAGCCATTCACGTGAATAAGAGTCCAGGTAGTTTGGCACAATCTAAACTTTTCCATTTAGGAGACCTTCTCAGAATCAGCCCAGGATAGCCTTGAACTCACCATCTTCCTGTCTCTGTGTCCCTCGTACTAGGATTATAGATATGGGTCACCACACCTGGCCCAGAAAATATTCACGACAGCCCCCCCCCCCTTTTTTTTAATACATTGCTTAGACTCTCGAGACATTCTCATGGAAATAGCTCCCATACTAACACACACACTTCATATTGGGTTTCTTTCTTGTTCTTTTTTTTTGTGACAGGTTTCTCTGTAGTTTTGGAGTCTATCTTGGAACTAGCTCTTGTAGACCAGGCTGGCCTAGAACTCAAAGAGATCCACCTGCCTCAGCCTCCCGAGTGCTGGGATTAAAGGATTGCACCACCACTGCCTGGCTGGGTTTCTCTTTTTAATAGTCCTACGTCTGAAGTAGTCCTTTAAAAAAAATCATTGAGTTTTTTTTCTTCAAAATACCTTGTTAATAATGAGGTTTCAATAACTGTTGTTTTGCTATAAATAAATGAATAAATTCAAAATTCCTTGACTTTGAAAAGATATAGTGCGAAGTCAAGAAAGAACTGAAATACAAACCACAGAGGGACATGGTTCATGTTAAACTAGTGATCTTATGCAGCCCAGCTCCACATGGTAGGAACATAAGAGAAATCATTTTGTGTAATTTAAAAGTCATTCTGTGTGTTTGGAATAATGTAATGCCTATAAAATCAGAACTTGCTACCAGGGAGTTCTGACAAGAATTAGGCCTCAAAAGCCAGTCCAAGGCAAGCCTTTTTATGCTAAGGAACTCACCCCAATGTGGTGCTGAACTAGCTCCAAGCCGTGAGCCCTGACAGCACAAAGCAACCACCCCAAGAAAATGATACAAACATTGGAACTCTGGGAAAAGTCTCTAGGACCGGATCACACTGCCACACTGCAGAAATGCAGCTTCTCTGGCCTCAGGAGACACCCATCAGTGAGAGGACTCAGGACCGTGCGGGATCCAGGCTTCAGTGATTATTGAACTTTCAACACTGTCTCTCTGCTTCCAAATGCCGGTTTGTCAGGACTAGTAGTTCTCCAAAGCTCTTAAGGATGCTCTGCCCCTCCATTAGGGCCTCCCTCCCAGCCTGCCACAGCTGAAGGGATTTACAGGGGATGCAGTTAAGCCTCAGGCTTCGGAAGGGGCCTTACTGGAAAGGATCTCCAAGTGGTACCAAGTAGCACCTCTTGTCCAACTTCCTTACTTGGTGAGATGTCTGCCTGATTTTTATATTAGCATGATACTTATTATAAGGAATGTCTGTGTAAACAAACTGAGCATATTCAAAAGCCATATCTTATAGCCATCGTAACTGCTGAGCAGCTCACAGCCATGAGTGATCTCTGCAGCACATGCCTGGGGCCCTCCTACATCAATCACCAATCACCAATCAAGACAATCGCTCACAGATTAGCCAATCTGAGTGAGGCAATTTTTCAGTTGCGGTTTCCTCCTCTCTGGTGACAAAAGGCTGTGCCTAGCCGACAATAAAAACAAACTAGGGCCCAGATGCTGGAGATGCACAATGAAAAAAAATCCCTCTTCCCGTGGTGCTCTGCGGGGAAAGAGAATAGGAGCAAGTATTTTTAAATGTCAGCTTGCAATTCCTCTGCACTTTGGGAAGAGGGGCTGGAATGAGAGACAGGAAGAGTAAGTTTCTGTCTCATATAAGGCATCTGTGGAAGGTAAGTGTGGAATATGATAAATGAATAAGACATGCCACCAGGGGGGCGGGAATACTAGACAAACGCCAGAGGCAGAGCACACAGGTCTCACAGGGGAAACGGTCAGTAGGTGTTTGTGATTTCATCTCTTCCCATGGCCAGGCTTAGGATCATTTAGGTTCATTCTATCGCTATAGCAACGGGACTTTGTGAGTGAAAGCCATGGGAGATTTTTGTGGAGAACAAATAACATGACTCATGTCTCCGTGGTGACATCACACATGCTGTGTGACCACTGCGAAGATGGACCAAGAGATAGTGTTTAACCATGAGACAAGAGTGTACCACGCTGTGAGCTGAAAGTGAAGTGAGAGATGCACAACCCTGAGAATACCAGCTCTCTTTCCTAAAAGGAATACCTAGAGAGAAGCAGCCTTGATAAAGGAAACAAAAAATATTTTGTAAGTCTTAATTTTGAGAAAAAAAAAACCCAAAACATCTGTAGGACATTTGGCCAGATGTGGTGGCACATGCCTTTAATTCCAGCACAGAGATGAGCAGATTTTTGTGAACTGGAGGCTAGTCTGGTCTATGTACTGAGTTTAAGCTGGTAAAATCCTATCTCAAAAAAATTAAAGTAAATTAAAAGTCTGTGGGATATCAATGTAATGAAACCAGGTGGACAATTCATTGCACGAATTCAGGGTTCCAATGAGAACTGTGGTCACAGGCAGGAATTTGGAAAGTAGCACATAGATAGTCTTTGAAACCATGACCCTTAGTGAAATTCTTAACAAAGGTGTCCCAACACTGACTCCAGTAGACAGGACTTTGGTAAAATACAGGAAATTATTCTTTTGGTTCAAAACCAAAGTGAATTCAAATATGATATAGACTACAGATTTAATATCTAATCTCAACATATGGAGGTCAATGATTTAGATGAGAGGAATTCACTGAGGGTTTGGGTCAAATGTGTGCTGAGGACCAGCAAGATAGCTCAGCAGCTTAGGGTGTGTGCTACCAAGCTGATACCGAAGTTTGATCCTCAAAACCCACATAGTGAGAAGAGAGAACCAGCTCCTGAGTTGTCCTCTGACCTTTATATGCACACTTGCATATCCTCCACAACCCCTCAAAAAAACATTAACATTAAACATTTTTTTACGTCTGTTGAAACAGAGTCAGGTAACAATTCAATATTGTAGACACAATTTTCCCAGAAGATTCTATTTAGTACAGAGTACACACATGAAAAAGTGGCCGTGGAACAAAGTGGGCTCAGCGGTATTTTCTATCAAGTAGAAGGGTTGCAGGCTAGAGCAAAAAAGATGCTTCAAGAGAGAACACAGATAACTATAGAAGAAAGCCCTTGGGTGGTCCAGAGGCGCTAGGGTACCATGCACCCTGCCTGTAAGAGGAGACTGACTTGATTGACCCACGGTAATGGGAAGGAATCACGGAGAATTGAGCACCCGCTTTCCTTGCAGCAGCTGTGAGAAGGTCTTCTCAGAGGGGTGCCTCTTTCAGACGAAGTTAGGAGAAAGATCATTTAATGAGAACGGAGAGAGGAAAGCGTTGGACGTTGGAGGTCAAAGAAGGTGTGTAAAGGGAATCGTTCCGTAGACTGGCCAGATAAACTGAAGAAAATGGACAGTATCAAATACATGTCATTATCTGTGCAAAACTGTCCTCATGATGGTGTTTCCAACACAACCCACCACACTCATCTGCTGGATGCAAGGGTCAAGTCTCTGAGGATCAGTTTCAACCTGGCTTGGTGTTTCTCAGGAATTCCAGACAGAGGGAGAATGCCTAGGGGGTCCGAGGAAGCAGGAAACCGTTGATCTGGGGGGTGAGGGGTGAGAAACAAAACAAAAACCATGCAAAATCACAGAACAGGAGGAATTCTGAGAGCAATGGCAGACAAGTCAGATTCCATCAGCCTTTCCAGAGAAAGCCAACTTCTGCTGACGTTGTTCTAGTGGGTCAGTCATGGAGACACCACACAGGAGAGAACCAAGCACAGGGAGAAAGGATTACTTCAGTGTACTTGTCGGGAGTCTCAGCCCACATGTGGTTGATCTGGCTGTGCTTGAGGCCTGTCTCGAGGCAGAAATATCACAGGAGGAGGGTGTGGTGGGGAAAAGATATTTGCTTTATAGTGGACAGGGAGGAAAGCCAGAGTGAGAACAACACAGAGAGACAGAGACACACAGAGAGATAAAGAGACAGAGAAAGCGAGAGACCCACTGCCTCCAAGTAAACCCAAATTCCTGCAATTCCACTGCTTCCCTCTTCCCATTCAGTGGTGAGTCCATCAGAGGTTAATCTAGAGTCCTATCCTTGTGACCCCATACCCTCTGCATTTTGCTGCACACAGGACCAAGCTGTCAATACATCCATCTCTGGGGACACTTCACCTCCAAACCACATTAACTAGCAGCGGAACAACACTGCGATGAGACAGCAAGCAAACAAACCTCATTTTCCTTGTCTAATATAGTTACATGAACACGCAGCTAGTAAAAGAGATGGAATAGGAAAACACTCCTACAGTATAAGAGCAGAAAAGATAGAATCCAGGGGGAGTCATATGATTAGGTATAAAGAACTTCAAAAATAGTACACTTGCCCAATTATTTTATACTCAGACCACAGAAGCCTTTTATTATTCACATTTATGAAGCAGACAGTCACCAAGGCAAAATAATTAAACTATGAATCCTCATGTTTTGAAAGATCCTACTCACTGTGCTGGATACAAATACCTTCGCCCCTTCATAAATAGCATTTCATGTGGGTTTTAACGTCAGCTTGGCTGATTTTGGAGCAGCCGAACTTTTCTACTGAATTGCAAAGCTGATGCTGGTAAGTCATCACAGCACAGGGACCAAGTCCAGGATCTCACTGAACAATGTTCTACCATTGAGCCTGAAAGTCGAAACATAGTTTTATGCCGCTTCTCTGATTTGATAGATGCAGTGGCCTCAGTGTTTATGCCGACTTCACATGACCAGCACATTATTACAACGTAAGACCCATGTGGTGCTGAGGGCATCAGGGTGGGCTCCTCAAGAGCTGAATCACTGCCTTTAAATAAGAGCCCCTAGAGAGTCCTCCATATCCCGTGTGTTGTATGAGGTCACAGCAATATGGCATCTATAAGTTAGGGTACAGGTCCTAATAAGATGTCAGATCAGCTATGAGTTTACATTTCTTTCCCAGGCTTCAGGTCTATTAAAAACACCAGCTGTTTTTAAACCCTATTATTAACGACATTTCAAATATAAGCAGCCTGGATGACCTATGAAAATAGCTTCATTTTGTCATCATCAACAGAGAGACCTAAAATCCCAGTATGGCTTTCTTAAAAGGTCCCGTGGAGGAATTCATGATTTGTGGCAATTTACAGTCTACATCCAAGCATCCATGCCCAATTGCAGCATCCCATGGGAAACCGAAGCTTGCAGTTCAAGTCTGAAGACATTTACTGCTTCATCGATTGGTTGTATTTAGCTTTATACGCGTGCCTTGGGATGTTCCTTTTCTGGGAGCTAGTGTTGGAAAGAGGATGGGGACTCAGAGGGAATTGGAGGCAGAGTCAGGAAAAAGATACAACCACCAGATGGCAGTAGCATACAGCTCTGGTGACAGAAAGGGCTTAGGCCCTCAGGGCAGGATTCTGTCCACAGGTTCCTCACAGGGTGTGGGGAGTTAGGTGAGAGAACTTTCAGGGGGAAAAGGATTCCAGGTGTGTGACTCAGTTATGGTGTGGGGATTTTCTGGGCCTGGCCACCACAGGTCTGCATCTCACCCCTGAGTAAGTCACTGGACTGTGGGAACCCTCTAGGTCAAGCAGGCTACTTGTGTGGACTGTGTTTGATGTTCTCAGATGTCTTCGGGGAGGTGCATGCGATGGTACACTCAGGAAGCAGAGGCAGGTGGATCGGAATTCCAGGTCATCTGTGACTTCACGTTTGAAGTCATCCTGGACTAAAGAGACCCTGTCTACCATATGCACTTATGTATGAAGTTCTCTAGAGATAAAGGCAGGCAGACAGACAGATA
>NC_022018.1:2708075-2710180 GCF_000317375.1 Microtus ochrogaster | reverse complement strand
AAAAAATAAAAAGTAAAAGAGCGTCTAGATGAATACAGAATCTATCTTTTTATCATTTAACTAATGAAATAAATAGAAAATGCTACTTGTAAGCACAGTTCTTATATTTTAACAAAAAAGAAACAGAACAGGCTTTATGCTATGCCACTATGGCCCTACCCCTCTGGAGGCAAGGGATCGTGAACTCCAGGACACTCTGGGCTTGTAACAGTATCTTGTCTCAACATAAGAAAATACAAGAGAAAGAAATCCCGCCTTTCAAAATTGTGAGGGTCTTCAAGATTTCTAACGATATGGTATTTTCTCACTGGCAAGCCTCTTTTACTTTTCCCAGAAGTTCTTGAAGTTAGTGCTTCTGTGCCCATTTAGTAGGGGGTAGAATACATCAAGTATCACTAAGATGCTAAGCTCATGTGGCCAAAGGAGCAGAGCCTTTGAACAGAGTTGGAGTGTGAAATCCTGCTCCAGATTAGGTCTCAAACACCCAGAAAGGCCCCAGTGCTAAAGGCTTCGACTCCATTACGGTACTATTTGGAAGTGGCAGGATCTTTAAGAGACAGAACCTAATAAGAAATATTTAGGCCTCTGGAAGTGCGCTTGAAAGGGTTCACGGGGTCTAATCCCTTTCCTGTAACCTCTTCTGCTGCCTGGCAAAGGAGCAAGTTTTGCTCTTCTGACCCTACCACGATAAGCGGCCTGATCACAGTCCCCAAAGAAAGCATGGTCAGCAATTGATCATGAACAAGAACTTGTTTGTATAGTGTGTGTGTGCGTGTGTGTGTGTGTGTGTGTGTGTGTATACACGCGCGTTCATGAGTGTATATTTTCATGTGTGCTCATGCAGAGGTCAGAAGTCTACATTGGGTGTCTTCCACTACCAATCTCCACCATAGTTTTTGAGACAGGGTGTCTCCCTGTACCTGGAACTTGCCACTTGGTTTGATTTGCTGATCGTGGATCCCCATGACCACATGCATCTGCTTCCTGCCCGGCATCAGAACTGCAGGCACATTCCACCTTCCTGGATTACATACAAGCTGGGGATCCAAGCGCAGCTGCTTGTCTTTTGCAGCAGCACATTATCCACTGAGCCTCATCCCTAGCCTTTATTTACAAACGAGAAGGTTTGTAAGTTAACATCTCAGGTACTTGTTATAGTAGCAGAAAACCATGACATGAACGGGTAGGCTGTGCAGATTTCATCTAACTAAGGCTTACCACACCTTGGAGTTACCAGGGGATTTTCACCAGAGGACTGTTTCCTTCTTTGGATTAGAGAATGGAAAAGCCCACGGGGGATTCTTTATTTTCTCTGCCCTTTAAAAATTTCTTTTTGAGAAAAATGGTATTTTTTTTGGTTGTTCTATTCTTCATTGAATGTTTTAATAATCCAACACTTTGCTGTTCAGACTTCATGTTTTTACGACCCCATTCTGGCGGAGGGGGTGTCTGTAAAACGGTTTTCATGATGGCGTGTCTATGCATGTGTCATTGTATTTTGTGCTCGTTTATGTCCATCCCTCAATGCCCTTCTCCAGGCTCCCATTATCCTAACAGAGCCCTCACGTCTGCTTTCTCACCACAGGGACGCCACTACCAACAGGGTCCTTTCTGAGGATTTGTTCCCAGCACCGCAGTGCGGGCCTTCTTCACCCCTCCCAGCCCCTACCCTGTGTCTACTGACGTCCTTCTAACTTCTGGTTTCGGGGGGGCTCTGAAAACTTAAAAACGAGGTCAGAATAAAAGATAAAGGGGTCTTACCATACAAAGGAATCCAGAAGCACTTTTCCTCCCCTCATCCCCAGGCACCTAGATCTGAATCCCTGTTTTAGACCCTGCTATCTGCTTTGGGCATGATCTTGATAGAGAAAAGAAGGACTAGGAACAGAGGCCCCATCTCCCTTGTACCTGAAGCACAACCCCGAGGCTCATTTTGTATTGTTTGGCTGAAGTTATAAACTAAGAATAGTGCTGCAGGATTCATTACAGTGTTTCCCTCTCAAATCCCACACACTGCAGACCCAGGTGACACTCCTACACCCTGCCTGCAGGCATCTCCTCTACACTGCAGACCCAGGTGACACTCCTACACCCTGCCTGCAGGC
>NC_022018.1:2707492-2707975 GCF_000317375.1 Microtus ochrogaster | reverse complement strand
GTGACACTCCTACACCCTGCCTGCAGGCATCTCCTCTACACTGCAGACCCAGGTGACACTCCTACACCCTGCCTGCAGGCATCTCCTCTACACTGTAGACACAGGTGACATCTCTACACACTGCCTGAAGGTATCTCCCACATACTGCAGACACAGGTGACACTCCTACACCCTGCCTGCAGGCATCTCCCACACACTGCAGACACAGGTGACACTCCTACACACTGCCTGCAGGCATCTCCTCTACACTGTAGACACAGGTGACAGTTCTCCACACTGCCTGTAGGCATCTCCTCTACACTGTAGACACAGGTGATATGTCTACACACTGCCTGAAGGTATCTCCCACACACTGCAGACCCAGGTGACATCTCTTCGCACTGCCTGCAGGCATCTCCCACACACTGCAGACCCAGGTGACATCTCTACACACTGCCTGCAGGCATCTCCTGTACACTGCAGACACAGGTGACATCTCTACAC
>NC_022018.1:2701029-2707272 GCF_000317375.1 Microtus ochrogaster | reverse complement strand
CACACTGCCTGCAGGCATCTCCCACACACTGCAGACACAGGTGACACTCCTCCACACTGCCTGTAGGCATCTCCAACACACTGTAAACAGAGGTGACATCTCTCCACACTGCCGTAGGCATCTACAGGGTACTGCACCCTATTAACATCAGATTAGGGACTGAAAACAAGACAGATGAACATCTCACAACCTGGAACCCAGAGTCCAAAGTGAATCTTGTCAAGGAAAAGGTCAAGGCGTCCCTAGTGAAGGCTCTCTGCAAGAACCAAGTTCCTGGATTCTCCATGTTTTAGCAACTGCTTTAAACCTTTGCTTTAAGACCTTTTAACCTTCAAAGAGAGCAGGCATCTTCTCTTCATGTCTGCTGCTGCTGGCATTTCCTGTTACTCTGACTCAGCCTCATTCTTTGACACAGGAGAACTCTAGTGATTACATTGTCTTATCGTACAAAATATAACATTGTTTTTCAGCATAAGACTCTTAATCATGTCCGCACAATCCTGTTTGCTATCAAGGTAACATGCAATCTTCCCAGGGTCCAGGAATTAAGATGGAGACATCCTTAGAGCCCAGCACATTGTCCCACACCTTCTCTACAACTGTTCCTGCCAACCCCTCATAAGTCTCCAGTCCTTTCGTTTAGGACTGACGAATGAATTGCAAGACTGTTGGGACATTTGAAGCATACTGAAATCAAAACTAAAGGGGAAAACTGCTGGCATGCACTTTGCAGAGCTGGTATAGTTTCTACCTGAACGTGTACAGTGACTTTCTATAAGAGATCATGTTGAGTATTACAAATCATGTCATTCAGGACACCTAGAGTCACTGGCACATGGGCACTGGGAAACAAGGGGTGATCAAATGACACTCATTTTGATTTCGAAATGATGTATGTTCAAATGTAAAATCTTGATGTCTAAAAGTTATTGTCAAATTCAACTATGATATTCTCTATTAATCGCATCAAAGAATCCACACATTTGTGATGCCAAAATGTAGTGTGAGTAGAAATTGACCCCATAGGCTCGTATATTTGAATGCTTGGTTAATAGCATAGCAAGTGGGGCTATGAAATAGGGATTAGTAGGTGTGGCTTTGTTAGAGTAGGCATGACCTTGTTGGAGGAAATGTGTCACTGGAGTGGCCTTCGAGGTTTCAAATGCTCAAGTCAGGCCCAGTCTCTCTCTCTCTCTCTCTCTCTCTCTCTCTCTCTCTCTCTCTCTCTCTCCTGATCCAGATGTAAAACTCTCAGCCAGATAGATTTTCCTGCTTGCAGCCATGAAGATAATGGACTAAACCTCTGAACTGTAAACCAGCCCCAATTAAATCTATTCTTTATAAGAGTTGCGGTGGTCACTGTGTCTCTTCACACCAATAGAAACCCTAAGTAAAACAAAAATGAACCTCCCCCATGAGATCTTTTAAAGTCCTGAAATGTCTTTTGAGGATGGAGCAGAACCACTTTGCAGGTCATTTGCAGCAAGTTTTTCAGGTACTGTATTACACCAGAAACAGGTCCGACTCCTCTTGGTTGAGAGCTTTAAACAGGCAGCAGCATCTAACCAGCACCACTGAATTATTGAATTCTCCCCAGCATTCCAGCACGGTGGTTGGTGTAACTCAGCTTCCCAAGTGAGGAAACAGAGTCTCAGAGCCATGTGACCTGTGGAGGACACACTGTGCACAGTGCTAAGTTAGGCTCAGCTCAAAGCCCAGGGCATCAAAGGCACACCCTCTCCTGGTTGCCTCAGGCATCCTCTCTCTAAGCAATCCCCTGGAAGGGGCAGGGCTACTCCTCACCAAGATGACTCACAGTACTTGAACCAAGTCACAAAGAACCTTATGAGCCATGTGTTTTGTTTCCCAACTTGATTAAACATCCTACCAGGAACTTCAAGTGTCTACATTGCTGTTGGCACGCAGAGGTTTTGCGCATTCGGTTTGGCGTGTTCCAAAAATAGTCACTAGAGACAAAAATAGTTGCTTTTAAGATCTATTGGAATGCTTGATGTTTAATTTCACTGAAAACAGAATAATACAATAGTGACAAGTTTGAAAGCATCAAAAAATTTAGTCTTTATTTTCATATACAACCTCAAAGGTTTTTTTTACATACTTTCTTTATAATTTTTATTGCTTTTACTTAGCTGTACTGACACATACTAAGAAGCCCAGCTACCATATTTTCGTAGCCTTATGGTTCATTGACACTGTTTATATGACATTCTGATTCTTTATATTTCTACATCAAGTTTTTCATGACAGTTATTTCCATTTGACTTGTTATGTTGTTATAAAGTTTAACATTTTTAAAAAGCTACCACCTTTTCACCACCAATGTTTTTCTTTTCTTTTAAAATATTTTATTTATCAATATTGGATGTGTGCACATGTATGTCATTCTGTGTGCACAACTCTGGAGCTGGTTCTGGGGCGTGAACTCAAGTTGCCAGGCTTGCATAGTAAACACAAAGCACTTTAGCTGCTGATCCATCTCAGGGGCTGAGAACTCTTCTAGAGACTTCCACCCTTCCCATCAGCCTCATAAATTAGCATCCTTTCTCCTCTCAGGATTTGCTCTAAGTCCAATGCTGTTCTTCAGTCCTGCTATCTTTAACTCTTTAATTAATTTTGACACAAGCTCTGGATCTAATTTCTCAGTAGTTAGTTACACCACTATAATTTTATACTGCCTAATGAATAATTAGTGCTCTCTTCTTTCATTATGTAAACTTTTATATTTCACATACTGTGAAAGCCAGTTAGGAATTCAGTTTATAGACAGAGTAACCCTTATTTACACATTTATCCTCAAATGCTTCTGCCTTGCTTATTATTACACACGTAAGTATATTTTAACTTAATATGAGTGTTGAATATTGATATTCTCTAATATATATTTGGATATAATTTCTTCCTAACTACTCTATATACTCTTATTTCAGTATTAACAGAAAGACCCATCTTCTTGCTTGGGATATTTCCATTTCAAAATGTAACTGTGGGACTCATTTTAACCAACAGCTGTTGTATTTTAAAAACATTTCAAAAGTAAGTTCTTTGGCCTTTCAAAAAACTATTCTATAAAGGTTCTGGAGAAATGGCTCAGAGGTTAAGAGCATTTACTGCTCTTCTAGAGGACCCGAGATGACTCCCAGAACCCTCTCTCCAGCTCCAAGGCTCCGATAACCTACACACAAAGAACATCTGTACTAACACATGCACATTTAAACAATAAAAAAACACATAATTAAAAAAAATTAAAAAAACAAATCTTTTAAAAATGTGCTAAAAGATTGAAAATTCACTGAAATTAGATATAAATAAGATAATTAAAAACATGAAAGTTCCCAGATTAACCTCAAAATTGAATTGACCATAGAAACGCACAGTATAGTCAGGGGAACATTTCCTTCCCCTTTAGGCTTTAACTAGAAGGAATGTGCTGTTAAATACCAATAGCATTATTACAACTCAGATGCTGTCTCAGAGGTGTGCAGACTTACAGGACCACAGCAGTGATACAACTTGGTGTTTTGTTTTGTTTTTGTGATAGGGTCTCATCAAACTTTTGCTTATTAATTAACAAATTAAAATGCATACATGGGCAACTTCCTGTTCCAGTACCTTTTTTTTTTCTTTTCTTTTCTTTCCTTTTTTTCTTTTTCCTTTTTTTTTTTTTTAAAGACACTATTGTGTCAAGGTAGTATGGACTGGTCTTGAAGTTTTCATATTCCTGCTTTAGCCTCCCAATGCTAACACTATGGGTATGTGCCACCAAGCCTGTCTATTACTTTAAATTCTCATGTTTTTAAGTTATTTTTCTATAAAGAATACCTTTGGGGTTGATAACGATAAGGCTGAATCTATTCATTTTCTTGGATTAATAACTATATATTTAGCATCCTTCTCTGAGTTCTTAAAATACAATTACACACGTTTATATGTATCTCAATGTGTAAGTTTTATCTAAAATGATAGGGAGAAATGAAACACTAGTGCTGGAAAGTAGGGAGGGGTTAGAACGAGGAAAGAAATGAGGGCACTGGAGGGGATGATTAACTAAAGTGAAGGTCTGACGAAGCCACATGGAAGCCTACTATCTTGCAATCAATTAAGAAGTTAATTAGAGGGGCCAGCAGAACACATATGGTATGGAAGAAGAGGGTGTGTTTGGGCTTAGAGGTTTAAGCAGAGATGGAGACAGGCATGGGGGATGGGGAGATAAATCAGTAAGCAACAGTTTAACCACCACAGAGGATTTGTGAAAAAGCCTCATGGAAACCCACTAGCTTAAATATACTTTTAAGATACTTTTAAAAAATCCTTTTGAAAGATTTTATTTTAAATTACCTGTATATATGTGTGTTTGTGCGTGGATACACGCATTTGAGCGCAGGTACCCGTGGAAGCCAGAAGACAGCCCTGGAGCCCCTAGAGCTGGAGTTAGAGCAAGTCATGAGGCATCTGGTGAGTGTTCGGGAAACTGAACCTGCATCCTCTGGAAGAGGAGCAAGCAGTCATGACCCCTGAACCATCGCTCCAACTGCACAAAGTGTTCTTTAAAAGAAGTTTGCTTGGGTGGACAAGGAAAAACATGGGTTACTAAATGAAAATCAGAGTGCAAGGCATAGAATACCTCCCTAGGAGTTAAGAGTCAAGGGAATGGGCTGGCAGGATGGCTTAGAGGCTAAGAGCACTGACTGCTCTTCCAGAGGTCCTAAGTTCAATTCCCAGCAACCACATGGTAGCTCACAGCCATCTATAATGAGATCTAGTGCCCTCTTCTGGCATGCAAGCATACATAGAAGGAATGTTGTATACATAATAAATAAATAATTTTAAAAAACGAGTCAAGGGAACCTCAGAAATCAACACAAACAATCATCTCTCTTGGTTGCCCAGCATAACTAGATAGTAAGCTCTTAGTGCCGAAGACACTACACACTTTCACTGCAGGAAATAAAATATCAATCTTGAAGTGATGAGGAAGGTATCTCCCCATTGGCTAGCTAGCTTTAATGGCATTAGAAGGTGTATGCAGTCTTCTGGGGTGTGGGAGGGATACCTCCATTATCTGATCCAGCAGAGGACCCTGCGAGCAGAGGACAGTACTGACCTGCCAGGGAAGATGCACCATGATAGGACCATGGCATGACTGCTATGGAGTAGCCAATGTTTTTTCAAAACTTTTATTTTATGTGTGTGAGTGTTTTGCTTGTATGTATGTATGTATGTATGTATGTATGTATGTATGTATATCATGTGGAAGAAGTAAAAAGAGGGCATTAGATCCCTTGAACTAGAGTTACAGATGGCTGTGAGTCTCCATGTGGCCATGTGGGTGCTGGGAACTGAACCCAGGTACTCTGCCAGATATCAAGTACTCTTAAATTAATTCCAAGAATTTATGCCTGAACATGAATTCTTAGGTTTTTATTTGTTGTTAAGCTTTTAACAAGATTGGTCTGATCCTCAGATATAAGGAGAAAAGATGGTAATGAAAACAACGATATAAAGAGAGAAACACCATTTGCAGCAAGACAGTGAGTGACAGAAGGGCAGGGACAGGCGTGGTCCCATTTCAGTCTGGGGTGTGTAAAGTCGGAAGCACCTGAGAAAATCAAGAGGAGATGCAGAGAAGTACAAGGCTGTGTTCGCAGATGAAAGGCTGCAGTGATTCGTCTGCTCTGACTCCTGGTGGCCTCGCTATCTC
Source organism: Microtus ochrogaster (assembly GCF_000317375.1). Classification (NCBI taxonomy): domain Eukaryota; kingdom Metazoa; phylum Chordata; class Mammalia; order Rodentia; family Cricetidae; genus Microtus; species Microtus ochrogaster. The sequence continues at coordinate 2,701,553 of NC_022018.1, read as the reverse complement.
ACCACAGGCGGCTTTAAAGCCTACAGCTGGGCAGGACTCCTCTGGAGTCAAGCTTCTGCTCCCAGCCACAGAAGACTTTAATCAGGGGCTGGCTCATGTTCTACACACGGGGAGAAACACAACAACCAGCTCAGTTCCTTGAGTCACGGTGACGTGTTTGCGACACACTATTTGGATTATAGACTAATTCTGGCCAAGAGACAGCCAAGTGGAACCAAACGAAATGTCAGGGAGGAGGTCTTTGTAGGCATTTTTTGTAATCTCAATAAAAATAGGGCTTGTTGTGCTTCTTCAAAGCATAAACTACTTCTATCATTCCAGTTATTCAACCTTTTGTGAAAATATTATGAAATATGAAGTATGGAAGCATTTAGCCTCTCACATTTAATATTTTCCAATTTTTTTCATAGGCGACACAAAGGCCATGTGAACTGGACACAACAGTTCATGCCTGTAATTCAGGAGGCAGACACAGGAGGAACACTTCACACTCAAACGCAGTCTCTGCTGAGTCACAGGTAATG
>NC_022018.1:2693106-2699179 GCF_000317375.1 Microtus ochrogaster | reverse complement strand
CCTCTATAATTAAAAAGTAAACTCACAATTTCACAATCCTGGATTTTAGATAGAATCTAATTGAGTCTCCTTCATGTTTGAGCATCCACAGGCCAAATACGGTGGGAGGCTTGGTAGTTCCTGCCTTAGTGGCTGACAGGCTCATGCTCAGGCCTCTCCCATCTCCTCTCTTAGTCCTTTCTACTCTGTTTGGGAGCAAAGTGGCTGCCACTGTTATCTGAATCAAGTGCTCCTGGCAAATATTAAAACAGTCTCTCATGCAGAAATTTGAAATCACTACAATTTTCTGTTAATTCACTAATGAGACATTATGTAAGCCCACTTATTTTAAATGGCCCTTTAAGATATCTTCCTATGAGATATATCCCTATGGCCAGGGAGGCACAGCACAGGCTTTTATTGCTCTTGGCTGCCCACCAAAGCTAGAGTGAAGCCCCTATTGGTAAAGATACCATACACTTTAGTAGCAGGACATAGAGAAATCAATCTCAAACTTTTGCAGAAACTGCTCTTACTGGCAAGTTTGTATAATGCTGGTAAATGCTGTGCAGGCCATTGGGGGAGAAAAGACATAAACGATCACACCCAGCTGTAGTGGCGTTTCGTTTGTATTTTAATAAATGAAGCTTGCCTGAAGATCAGAACACAAAACAGGCACACTAGTCAGCCATACAGGCCAGGCAGTAGTGGCACACACCTTTAATCCTGCAGCCACACTAGTTAGCCATACGGCCAGGGGGTGGTGGTGCATGCCTTTAATCCCAGCACTGGAGATTAAAGGAACAGAGACAGGAACTAGCTCTCTTTCTTTCAGTCTGAAGATTTCATAAAGGGAAGAGCTCTCTAGTGGCTTGGCTGCTTTGCTTTTTCTGATCTTCAGGTTTAACCCCAATATCTGTCTCTGGGTTTCTATTATTCATCCTACACTCAGCACTGGACCCTGCATAAGACCTTTTTCAGTTGTGCCCACTGGTACATTGTAGCAAGATGGTGAAGGGGGTAACCAATCACCTTTTAGATGGATTTTAGAACTGTTCCATGGGAGGGAAGTCCTTTCTGGTACTGGACCAAAGCCCATGGCTAGGGAGCCCATAGGCCCTAGAGGGTAACCTGCTGGTGGTGTTTCGCTAAATGTTCATGCTTTCAAACAGATCGTGCTTTCTTCTCCAGCACTGGTTTAAAAAGCCCCTTCTGGAAGGAGGCCGTGGATGACGCAGAGACTTGTGACTTGTTCCAGTCCTGAGCTATGTGTGCTCACCTGTGGACAGGTTGCCTACATCAGTCTCCCACCACCCAAACCTTGGGGAACACCATGAAAGAGGGAGGCAAAAGATTTTTAGGAGCCAGAAATTTGGGAGGACTGCTACAAAACAGTGTCTTTTGGACATGATGGAACTGTGGCCTGGAGGAATTACCGGCAACTGTGGTTGCCTGAACAGACATGTAGGATATCAAGACCACCAAGAGTTCTACATGGATGGGGGATGGGAGTCCCCAGAACCTGTCCCAGATGAGAGACTCCTGGAAGTTGAAGGATATTGGGAAAAGGCAGGATGTGGCCCCCTGAAAAAGTCAGGGGTGAATATGATCAATACGCTTTGTTTGAAATTCTCAAATAATTTGAAATAAACTGTACAGTTTGGGGAGTTTTGTTTTTCTGTTTCCATTTTGTTTATTCACAAGAAATGGGAACTGTATTAGAAAACCATGAAGCATCATTAATCACACAATGAGAAAAGTGAAGTAATGACAGGTTTGTTGCCGGAAAGAATGAATTGAAAACCCACAGCAAGGTAGACTCCAAGACTCTGGCTTTTCACAATGTACTTGAAGTGCAATTTGAGGCCATCTTGGAACAGGGGCTATTGGAATTTCTGGTTTTGTTAAGTGGAGGCTAGGTTAGAATTGGAAGGATTTCATGAAACGGTGCCAAGAACCTGGAAATCCAAACAGACTCCAATCACGGTTTGGATCCAAGCATACTATATGCCAATCATGAAGCTGTGTCTGGGGTGGATGTGGGAGCCATCAAATGTCAAATGCAATGAGGACAGAGGGTTTTAGAAAACAGTCTTATAATTGTCTGTCCTAGAATTAATGTACACCGGGCCCTCTTTCTAGCTGGAAGATTTCCAGAGAGCTAGATGAGTTGGGTCCAAACCAGGAGATTCTGCCTGCTCCAGAGAGAGTGAGGGTTGAGCACCGGGCTATAGTAACTTTCAGTATCTTTCAGCCCTGGAAGTCTCTACGGATTAAGACCAGACTTTGTCACATAGTGTTAGATGGTCTTTGCTGCCTGCCTTTGACCATCGTCAGTGTTACAACTCCACTGTGCCTTCAGAGAAATCACAGGACCTTAATCTCCAGCACAGAGGCCTGTGTAGTTTAGAACTGGACTGGTCCCCAAGTGGTTAAAGGTTCTTCCCCAGTGCAGCTCCTCTTAACATCGGCAAGACGCTATGGACTCTCCAAGAGGAAAATCCTAGAGAGACACCCTTAGATCTTTGTGGTGTGTGCTCTCACGGAGGAAAAGTGGAATCTCACTTCCTTCTTTTTGCTTTGTCTTCTAGGCTACGAGGTGAGAAGTTTTCCTCTGCCATGCATTTCTGCTATGGTGCATTATTTCACACAGGGCCAAAAGCTGTGAGGCATCAGATCAGACTGAGACCTCCCAGACTGTGAGCCAAGATAAACCTTTCCCTTTATAATGTGATTACCTCTCAAACGTATGATACAGCAGCCGAAAACTAATTAACACATGTGCCACTCATGTGTGGGTCCAAGCCCCTTTCTGAGCAGCTCTTGGGCTTCCCCAGCTCTTATCCACGGCTGTCTACTTACGTAAGTCTTTCAAGTCCAATCCTGTATTCAGACAAGTCTACCTGTGCTCACTTCCTAGGAAATGGTGACACTAACAGGTGCCATGGGAGAGGAAGCTTAAGGCAATAGAAAAACTTTCTCACTCCGTTCTGAAGGCTAAATTCAACGTCAAAGAGCCAGCAGAGCCATGCTTTCGTGGAAGGCTCCAGAGAAGACCTATCTCAGATGTTTCTCGGTAGCTCTTGGTTTTTCTGGTAGTCTTTAGAGTCCCTGGACTGCAAGTTTCATGACTGCCCTGGCTTCTCCAGCCTCACTTGGGCCTCCTCTCTGTATCGCTGTCACTATTTTCTTTTTGGCTAAAGGCATCAGTCACACTGTCAGGGCCCAGCTTCATACCTTCATCAGGCATGACCTCTTATGAATTTGATTCCATCTGCAAAACCTCTCTTCGAAAAGTCACATTCACAGCGACCTACTATGAGAAGTAAGGAGCATGCAATTCAGCCAATGATACTGCCATGCCTCTTTCTGCCCCTTGCCACCACACCCTCCAGGATCAACTGCTTCCTTCTGTGGGAAGCCTCTCTCTGTACATCAATAACAGTGCTAACCATCTCGGAGGCAGGTACCGCACACATATCTCTGGGCCCGAGGGTGAACACAATTTTTTGCAGTTTTCTTCTAGAATTTACCTTGTCCCCAGTGTTTTCCCTAGACATGAGCAAGAATGTCTGATGACAACAATCCTCCAAAGAAGCCCTTCAAGTGAAGGAAGATTCAGGTTGCAAAATCCTGGATCAGAAAGGGTAGAAGGAGGGGGCATATGCTTGGATCACTGACACATTCTCCTGGGTTTTAGTGGATATAAGGGAATAGTAGACAGTGGGTAGGACAGGTAACTTTCCCTGTCCTGTGGGGAAAGTTATTATTATTATTATTATTATTAATTTTAAAACAGAACAAACACATGTCTCATTAGGTAGTATGCCTTTTGGGTCATTGCTAGGTCAACCACAGACTACTACATAGTCTCTATAATCTCATTCACTAGTCCTGATGATGATGCAAGCTTCTGCAGAAATGTGGCCCTTTGCTCCAGAACGGAACTATTGGGCAACACTGGAGAGACACATAACAACATGCGAGACTTCACCACTATTCCCTGGTGACCTCTGAGCAAGGGAGGGGAAAGTGTCCATCTTCCAGTGACAGGCAATACGTATACAGCAGTCCCGAAGCCAGGCTCTAAGCCAGAAGCTTGTGTTCCAGGAAGGGATGTCTTGAGGCTTTGGTCTATCTTAGTACTCGGGAATCACTGTGGGTTTACAGTCTTAGGCCCACAGAACAGGATCCTTCGAAGCTCTGAGCAGGAAGATATTGGTGAGCTGGAGGCATGACAATGAGTGTCAGCAATGCTCTCTGCGTGGTTGAGACACTTGCTGACTCTCATAAGCCCTTGGTGGCCATGTTTAATACACCAGAGGGGGCGGATGGAGGAGGATACAGATGTCCACAATTGACCTTCCTACTGAGATATATTTTTAAAAGTGATTTGGTGTAATAAATGTGGACATAAGTTGATGAATTTTAGGTTTTGTGTGCTGGAAAGAACTTAGCTTGGTCCTTTGTTGGACATAATAGGAACTGAAAAGATGCCTGACGGTACAGGAGAGGGCAAGCATAACACACTCAGCACAATCTCTATATACTGGAACGTAAAACACGCTTGGCTCTTCAGATAATGGTGTCGGGAGAAGTGCTTTAAACCACAGATGCTTTTAGAACCCACAATCAAATTCTTAATTCTAAGTGTAATTCTTTGAGGATCTCATTCCTTTGTAATTCAGTGAAAAGAAAGCTAGCTAATGAGTAATTGAGAAAACAGATGTTTGTCCTGGAGACCAGCTCCTAAGAGCCAAGTGCTGGTAAGTTTCAAAAACAATAAACAAGACACTAAAGGTCACTAAACACATAAAACATGGCTAATACCTTAAAGGGCTGAAGAATGCTATGCTCAAGCGCAAACTACAGTGTGGGAAGACAAGATATAGCTAAGTATGAAGGCTAAGAAGTGGGTGAATGTGTATGATGTCATCCCAAAACAGAGAGAGAGGTTACAAGGGTAGAAGGTGGATATGGAAGGACTGGGAAATGAGTGGGATTGGGGTGCATAGTATGAAATTCCCAAGGAATCAAAAAAATTTGTAATCAAAAGAAAGGTGGATTCACAGAGCTGGAAGGAAAGATGGCAGAATAGAGCTGCTCTTAGAGAATGCTGAATCTGTTTTCTTTGCTGCCCCATCTCAGCCAGCAAAGGACAGACGTCATTCCTGATGAGCTGTAGGACTGCTGGCACTTACGATGTCGGGAGATGTCTGACTCCGGGAGCTCCTGCAGAAACGGGTCATTGCTGAGTGGGGCCATCCCTAGGCCTGAAGTCTGGCCAGTCACCAACGTGGAGTGGTTCTGGCTGCAGCTTGTGCTGCTTGCCCTGCTGGGAGATGGAGATGACAGGCATCGGGTCGACTGTGGGCATCAGTTGCACCCAGTTATGCCTGGTGAGCCGAGCCCTGGAGCGGCTGTGATTAACAGAGCCGTGTGCAGCGAGCCACCTGGAGCTCCCAAGAAACATATCATAACTGAACAGGACTGGTACAGGCCCGCAAGGTGGGGCAACAGTACTGTCAGCAGGCTACGAGCATAAGGGTGAGCCTAGAGAGCCTTGGATGGCAGACATCAAGGGCAGGTAGGTGGATGACAGCCAGGAGTTCACATAGAACCCACCCTGCAACATTACCCCGACTCTGAGCAACAACAAGTCTCTCAGCAATGGGCCAGTATTTATGCTGCTTCAGAAACCAGAAACCTTGAACCAGACCAATGACTTATTGTAATGAGTATATATACATGCAAAGCTGCCTGGGAAAACACATATGATTGACATACTACAGTTTGCAATGCCACTGTGATGAACAAACACTTGATGGAGAGGTGGAAAACAGGGGAACATGTCACCGAATAGGGCTAACAGGGTGGTGGGCAGCAGCCTAAAGCTTGCACTCTGACTCAGCTCCCTTCCCCCAACACGCTGCCCAGCCGCACTGTCACCCTGGTTCTGAGCAACAACTGGATGCCCAAGAAGAAAGGTTCATTTTATGGATTGGACCCCATTGAAAAGACTTCTATGGTCCAGGGTGCCCTTGGAGGCCCCTTTATTTTATTTTTTTTTTGTTTTTTTTTTGTTTTTTTTATT
>NC_022018.1:2677786-2692722 GCF_000317375.1 Microtus ochrogaster | reverse complement strand
ACCCCTCGCGGTCCTGAGTTCCTTGCTCGTGCTCCCCCTCCTTCTGCTCCTGATTTGGACCTTGAGATTTCTGTCCGGTGTGGAGGCCCCTTTATTATGTCTGGTCCACTGCCCCAGGCCATGTTGAAGCACAGGAGTTCGTGTGGATGTCCGTGGTCCTACAGCAGCCGGGGGCATGTTGATGTGAGAGGCCTATGCAGCCACCTGAGGTAGCGCTGATATCCAGGTCGGTCCATGCTGCCACTGAGGGACATGTCTAGGTCCGTGGTCCTGCTGTGGCTCAGGTCTGTGTTGATGAGTGTGATCCGGATTACCACCAAAGACCATTCAGACGTCCACGGTCTATGCTGCAGCCTGAAGTCATGTGGATGTCCTTCGCTTGTGATGCCACCCAGGGCTATAATGGTGTCCAGGGCCTGTGCAGCAGCAGAGAGTCACACTGAATTCTGTTGTTTGTGTGGCCACCAGAGACCACGCTGAGGTCTGTGACATGTGATGACGCTGGAGACCTTGTGGGTGTCTGAGGTCCATATTCCTGCAGGAAAGCTACTTTTGCCATGGTATTGATGACTGCTGCATCACAGTCAAGAAAGAGGGACATAGGAAGCTTTAGTGGCAACCCCTACCCACAATTTTGCAAACCCAGACCCATAACTGCAAAAAATAACAGCCTAGACAGAAAGCTATTGAAGAGAACTTTCTTTCTCTTTCTTTCTTTCTTTTTTTCTTCCTTCCTTTTTTTCTTTTCTTTTCCACAGAATTTAATATACAAAAAGGATCAAACATTTTTTTTAAAGCACCATGTTATTGGTTTCCTGTTTAGTGGGCTTAAGTAAAGTAGCAATTGCCCTATCCTAAGTGTGATTTCTCACCCAGAGGAGCCTAGAATCTGACCAAGAGGTGCCGGTGGACTTCCCTGGCTGGCAGTGAGAAGTTTCTTGAGAGTCAAGACTCTCAGCTGACCAAGAGGCTGAGCAGAGGAACTGCATCCTCCAGGACAGTCTGGGCAACTTTGAAACATTGTTTCAGAACAAAAAGTCTTTTGATCTGGAGTAGGGACAGGGTTGAGATTAATTAGTGATAGGTTTCTGTGTAATGCAAGAATAGACTTCTCGGCTGATGCAGTAAGTCAGATCAAGGTGAATTAAAAGGTAAAAGACCAGGCATATTCTAAACAAAGCAACTCCTGGGCGAGTCCTCCATCCTTCAGAGATTTGGCCAAGAGAACTCTTAAAAACTATGATAAGGATATGGAAGTGTGGCACCCTCAACTGCTGGCTTCTGGTAGGGGTGTAGGAGGGAAGGACCCAGCTTTCTTTAAAGTGCTGCCTACTGGGAGTTTGACCATGGTCCAGTGAGTATATGGGCAACAGAAACTGGGCTTGTTTTTCTTTTCTTCTTTTCTTTTGGGGGATCACAAGGGATGGGGGGGTGAACCTGGAAAAAACAGGAAGTGTGCTCAAGGTTCATGATCTGAAATTTCCAAATAATCAATAAAATATTATAAAAATAAATCTATAAAATAAGTGTTTAGTAAAATTAAGTAATTGAATACCCAAACCAAAAAAGTTAGTATATAGAAAAGGAAGGTGTTTTTTTTTCTTCTGTTGTTGTTGCTGTTTTCTGGGGAGGGTTTAACTTGAATTCATAACTAATCTCAAATCCAGAATTTTCTTCACTAAACTGCTCTTGTTCTTGTCAGCAGTCCAAAGCAAGCAGTTCTGTTGGTTCTGCTAAAATGTGGCAGACAAGAATGATAGGCCAAGGATGGAAGTTTCCTTTAGCTTATACAGACAATATAAAAGAAAAATATCATTTAAATGGGTTTAATTTTTAAAATACTAACCCCACACATTCTATTTCTTACAAATTCCTCTACCATATCAGCAGTAAATATCCCGACTGGCCATCTGTGTATACTTTGTAACACTATAGTACTTGCTGCATACACCAGTGCCTTTGTCTCTCTCGTTTAAGGGTGCTTTTTATGTTTTATGTTTTAAAAACCTGGGGCAGACTTCTAAGGGAAAATTGCCTTTAAATACTAAAGATAATCTTGTGTCCTCATTAAAGATTAAAGACTCATACTACACCTTGGATTAAACACCTTCCTCTAGAACAACAAAGCCTTTGAAGGAATCAGATGAAAAGATGGGGGACACGGGGAGAATGGGCTGGGCTTATTCTTCTTTCGTTTCCTGACTTCAGGGAAAGTTTACATTGTTTCAGAAGTATTCACTGCAGATTTGAGATGCTTTAAAACAGTCCAATCGCTTTTAAAAAGCAATTTCATGGTGGGGGGAGAGGTGGGGTGCTACTGTTTGTCTCTGAAGGAGGGAATGGGGGACACAGTGCTACACTCTAAAGGCAGTCATTTTTGAACTACATAAAAAATGATATCAACAGTTCCGAGTGGTGAGTGTTATGGTGAAGGAAGTGGCAGTATTATGGACCACAATCAGTGACAGAAGCACGTGGGTGACTGGGGTGACAAGTGACAACTGTGTATGAGAAGACATGCAGGATGAGGGGCAGCTCGGATGACCCTCCTATTCTGGGTGAGGGGCAGCGCCAATGATTCTCCTTCGCTTTCTGTTTTGCAGATGGATCCCTTGTTTTACCACTAAGAGGGTGGCATGCTGGAAACTCCTCTCTCCAGATGAATGCTGCTCCTAACTTTACTGAGGCCAATCTAATTTTCTACTTGTTCAACTACATGAAAGAGAAACAGTCATAAATATCTTTCTAAAAATGCTTCAATCACGTGGTTATAACACTAGCCATTGCCCCATATTGCCATAGATACCTCTATGTACATACTTACAGTTAAGAATTAAGAAGATCTACCATAAAAGACTGTTTTTAAAAGTAACAAAACCTACTAAAGAATTTATTTTAAAAACAAACTATTAATACTTTGATATTGACTACATTTTTCACGTTGCCAAATACTTTAAGCGTCATGATCATAAAAATGTAAATACATTCCTTAAATGATGTTGATTGCTTACCAAGGAAAACTAAAATCATGTTGAAAGTGCATTTTCTATTTGCTTTGTAGAGTGCTACTTTGAACTATTTAACTCTGTGAACTTTTCAAATCCCACATTCAATTTGGCTGGGTACATATCTGTGGTCTAATAAGACTAATTTTAGATCTCTGCTATTTTCCCAAGCAGAAATACAGCTCAAGTTTTGAGCTTCTGCCTCAACCCCTGAGTACGGGAATAACAGTCTTGTTTTCTAAGAATAAACAAATACAACAATGTAACTTGAACTACGGTGCAGTTGGCAATGGCCAACCTCCCTTCTCAAGAATTACAAATACTACTCAGAGCACAGTCAGTGGGCTTTCAGCAGATGGGCCTCTGGGGAGCCCTTCCCATCTCAGGGAGAGCTGTATCCTGGGTAAGATTACACCTGTCACAATTCTTCGTAAATTTCAAACATTATAAATGTGAGATACAAAGTCTTCAGCTATACTTAGGATCTGAAATGTTCCCCAGGGGCCCAGCTGTTAAAGATTCACTGACAGGAACAGATCACAAGATTCTCTTGAACTTTTTGTTTTGCAAACAGATCCTTTGTTTCAATACTAAAGCTATAGCATGCTATTGTAGGTGGTGGAACTAAGAGGTGAGGCCTACTTAGAAGGTCATGGATGGGTTGCCAGTAGAATGGATACCGGGAGACCCTGACCTTCCTCCTCCTCTCCCTCTGCTCCCAGCTGCCCAGAGGTAAGTGGCTTTATTCTACTCTATGATCCAACCATGATATGTTGCCTCCCCACAGGCCCCAAAGCAATGGGGCCTGGTGACAATGGGGCATGGTGCAAACTCTGAAACCATGAGAGAAAACACACTTTCTTCTTTTTAAGTTGCCTATTTCAGAAATGTGTTACAGTGATGGAAAACCAATCAAGCATCCACTCAACCAATGCTTCATTGTATTAATTCATTATGGAAAATCATTTGATAAAGTATTTGTGACTCTTAAGAAGAGATGAGTGGTATGGGTCTTGAGCGACCGAAAGAGAGAAAGAGAGAGAGAAAGAGGGAGAGAGAGAGAGAGAGAGAGAGAGAGAGAGAGAGAGAAGAGAGAGAGAGTGCTCAGATGGTAGAAGCAGATGAGGTTTTAAGCTTCATCTCTACTACTTTTTAATGATGATGTCAGAGGTCAGGAAGGACAGAGAAGATGGAGAAGCAAGGGGCTGGTTTCTGAGAGACACTGAAACATCAGCAGAGCAATTTGGCATGCAGGATGCTGAGGGGGGGTACTCTTTGAAATACTTCCATAGCCAACAAGGCTAGTCCTGCTCATGTAGCCAATGTTACTGAACAGAAGTCAAAAAGCATCCCTCATGACTGGCATCCTGCCGTCCTATCTAACAACTGTTAAAATACTTGAATGAGGGAAAATGTACCCCAAGCCTCTATGGTCCACCAATTCTGGAAGTCCTGCCTCAGGTCATACTTCTAAGGACCTCAGTTTTCTGCCCTATAAAATGGGTGTCATAAATCATTAATTTCAAAAGATCATAGTATGTTGATTTTTTTTCTTTTCTGAGTCAGGTTGGCCTCAAAATCTGTGATCCCCCTGCTGTGACCTTCCGAGTCTTAGGACCATAGACACAGACAGAGTACCGGACCCAGCTCTTGGCTGTAATACTTTGAGATAGCACATGCAACACTGCCTGAAGCATGGATTTCATACGCTGAAATTCAGTAATAGAATTTTCAAGTTGGCTAGCTGGATCCCCACTCTCTTCACTCCCCCACTCTCATCTGCCAAGGATTTCATAATGTCCAATATCAAAACAGGCTAACCGACTCATTCCAAAACAACAGGATATCAAAAAATACAATGAATCACCTTTTTCCTAAAAGCTTATTATATCCAGCCAGAAGCCTGAGAAACAGCAGGTCATGACTAATGAGGGAAGTAAAATCTCTTCACGAAGTAGTCATGCAACCTTGTCCTTGAGCAAACAGAGTATTGCCTGATATCAGAAAGGAGCAAAGACCTTGCAGGAGAGAAAGAGAGAGAGAGAGAGACAGAGAGAGAGAGAGAGAGACAGAGAGACAGAGAGAGAGAGAGACAGAGAGACAGAGAGAGAGAGACAGAGAGAGACAGAGAGAGAGAGACAGAGACAGACAGAGACAGAGAAAGAGACAGACAGAGACAGAGAGACGTGCAGTCATTCTTGGTGCCCATGCTAAACTCATCCGGTGAAAGTCAGTCAGTAAGTGATGGTGGGCTGGGTTTGTGTCGGGGTGCAGATGGGATGTGGAAGAGCAGAAGGGCTTGGATCACTGAAGCTATTTTTGCTCCCACAATCCAGAAACTTTGTAAGATTTTAATCTGGCTTTGCTCACCATGGAAGCTTGCGATAATGTTACTGTCTTGAAAGAAAGATCCTACATCCATTGAACTCTCAGATACTGGACTGGTCTTGGTTGTGGGACATAAACTTCTGTCCCCAAGCGTAACCTCTCATTTTCAGATGCAGGAGACTGGTTCTTGTCCAGTCTTAATTTTTGAACAAGCTTTGTAGCCTAACCCAAATTTCTGACTAAATCCTACTCAAAGAAGACTACAAACATCTGTGTCATTGCTTCACGGGTTAGAGAAAAATTCTTTGGAATGTATGAAGCAGCTATAACATGATCAAACAGTTTTATCAAATAAAGTGGAATTCCTCTTCATTTTGTACAAAACTCACTTCTCAAAATTGATTTCATATCTAGTTGGGTAAAGCTGTTTCCTGTTAGGCAGCTGAGCTCTGAGACAAACAACCATCAGATACTTACTTCATTTAGGAGGGAGAGATAGGAGAGCCTGGAAGAAGGCTCAGAAGTGTATCTCTATTTAAGTCAAGGCTAAGGAGATGACTCAGTGGCGAGGCACAAGTGAGCAAGGTCAGATACCCAAAGCCATGTAAAACCAGATGGGTGTGACAACCAACCTGTAATCCAGTGTCTGGGAGGTGGAGATGGGAAATTCAGTGAACAAGGTAGTTAGCTAGACTCCCTGTAATAATGAACTCTGGGTTCAAACACACCCTGTCTCAACAGATGAAAGGGAGAGTGATAGATATCTCAGGCCTCCACATACACACATGTTAACGTAAACTTGAACATATATAGATACACATGAACATGTATAAACATACACATGAATACCTTATGTGCACACACATGAAAAAATTGTGACAAAAAGGATAGCATTTAACAGATTCTCTGGGGCCGGGATCAGCATGTAAAGGAGCTTCCTGCCATATCTGAAGAACTGAGTTCAGTACCCGGGACCCTCATAGTGGAAGAAGAAAACCAAAACCTTCAAACTGTTCTCTGATCTTCAGACATGCTCATGGCATACACACATGTACACACACAAATACATACAGACAAACAGATAGATTAATGCTTCAAATAAGATTTTCTGCGTTAAGAATTTGCTGTACCTTCTGGTAGCTGTTCAGAAGCGAGAGGACAAAGCGCACTAGACTACGGGCAAAGAGGTGTAGGAGGAAAACACTATGAAGAAGTAACGTGAGCCAGGCATCCCTATTCTGAAAGACCAAACTCGGAAACTTTAAGATCCATGTTACTCTATGGTTCAACGGGCACACGAACTTAACCTTGTGCCAGTATAATATTGCCAAGTGCCTCCAGAAGGTGGACATACGATTTATATAAAACAATTAACTTCATGCTTAAACTTTGGCTCCCCCAAAGATGTATTATGAATATGGAAGTATTTTAAAAGCCAAAAATTTCAAATATCTGAAATACTTCTGATCTTAAACATTTTATATAAGGTCTATTTAACTAGTGCTTTATTTTATATATAACTTGTGCTTATCAAGCCAAATATGATTCTTTTTGTTGAGGGGCAGTCATGGTTTCAAACTGTGGTTCAGGCTGTCCTGGAACTCACTGCATAGCTCAGGCTGCACTCAAACTCGAAACAATTCACCTGTTTCGCCTTTATGGGATTATAGGCATGTGCGGCCACATCCAGCTTCTTCATTGCTTCTGGAGAACAAAAGAGTTCCATTGTTCTGGGAGCAAGACAGCAACAAAAAATCACCCTTCACTCGAAGCACAGTGAGTTTCAGGCCACTGGATGGAAGGCCTTGCTCATTTTCTGTGCATGGTACATGCTGAACCAGATAAAGGAGCTCTGTTTTATAAACGCCTAGAAGCTCCTGTTTGTTAGAGGGAGAACTTAATATAAAGGAAAAAATGTTGAAAAAAATTCAGTCTTTTAAATGGAAAATGAGAGTGATTACAGGAGTTTTAAAGAATGGGATGAAATTAATGTGTTAATAGTAGTGTGTAAATTAATGCGTTAATAGTAGTGTTTCTGGTGATGGAATTCACCATTTCTTAAGAATCTGAACCCGTTAGTGAGTGTGTTTATAAAGAGAAATGTCTCTTTTAATACTGAAAAGAAGGTTTGGAGACACACTTAGAGAGTGGTGTTGGGAAGAGAAGCAAGAGCACTGCGTATCCTGGGCTCGCAGTCCTAGTATGAAGCCCTCTCTCACTGGCCTTTCTCTCTCCCCAGCCCTTTGCCATTGTTTCAGTGTTTACCTTTCCCTGGGGTCAACTCACAACCTCCCAGCCACGGCCTCAGCCTCCTGACTATTACAGGAGTGTGCAACCTTGCCTGGTACAGAAAGTTGAATGTCAAAACAAAACAAACATCAACCAACAGTATAACACAATCCTGTTCCCTTTTCTGGGTAAATATTGATATGAGTACATTTTCAGTAATTGTTCTTGAATCTTGTCAAAACATCATTGAAGTCTGTACAATGAACAAGAATGTATCAAGAATAATACTCTTTTTTTTCCCCTGCAACAAATTAAGTATACTAAATGTTATTACATTTGTTCATTCAACAAGACCAGGTGGATGCTTATTCCTGGTTAGCCTATTTGCTGACACGGAACTGTATAGTTCCGTGGAGCTGTTATGCCATATCTTATACCAGTGTTCAATATTACTTTTGTAGATGTGCACCACATGGTTTAGTTCACAGTTCATATGTGAAGATCAAATAGGTAGGAGTTAAGCAAAACAGCATCAAAATCAAAGAATTCTTTCCGAGGTAAAGCTAGTTATGCTTAGGATTAAAATCACATGGTTTCATCTGCCCAGGAGGCATGCCTATAACATATGCAAATTAGTGATTGACAGCAAGCCATCCAGCGTTCCTGAGTGTGTCAGATTGCATTTCTGAGTCATTTATGCAGCACACAGATTGTTCAAAGGAATTATGCTCAGAGTGGGCTGAAAGCTTAATTTCGAGACAAGTTGAACATTATATCCCATGTACTTTGATTTCGGCATTCCTGTTTGCATTTCATCCATGAAAGTTCCAGATTTCGTAAAAGATTTGGGTCCTAGCTGAAACTGGCTGGGCTGCCAAGATGGCTCAGAGGATTATGGTGCTTGCCATTAAGACAGCCTGAGTTCAATCCCCAGGATCCAGAAGGTGAAGGGCCAGAACCAACTCTCACGTGCTGTCCTCTGACACCCCCCCCACACCAACTGCAACATCCCTTCATTCCTCCATAATAAATAAATCAATGTAAAAAACATTTTTAAAGATTTATTATATATAGTGTTCTTCCTGCATGTATGCCTGCAGACCAAGAGAGAGCACCAGATCTCATTACAGGAGGTTGTAGGACACCATGTGGTTGCTAGGAATTGAACTCAGGCCCTTTGAAAGAACAGGCAGTGCTCTTAACTGCTGAGCCATCTCTCCAGCCCCCATGTAATAAACATTTTAAAAACTTAGTAAAAGCCAACTATCACAAACCACAATTTCAAAGTGATTTTCAGTATCAGCTCAGTTCATATTGTCCCTGTGAGATCCTTTTCCCTTCAGAATCCAGGTAAAGTCCATCTTTTCCAATAGATCCCGGACTTCTTTCCTCTGCTGGCTCTCTGCCATTTCTTCCCTCTGTTCCCCCCACCCCCCCTTGAAGTATGGCTGTAACAGAAAGGTGGCCATCTGTTCTACAAAGTTCAATGTCATTTAGCATTTGCTCTCACTGTGATGTCATTTAACATTTATCAGTATAGGCTGCTTGCTTTTGAGATCCAGTGGTCCCATCAGGTTCTGATATGTGTTTCCCAGGGTATCCATACCATACATGTGTTCTTCTTCCACCCAGAGTCCTGTTCCTGTCAGGGCGACCTCAGTGACTACTGACATCACTACCCAGAAACAATCAATCACTAGGGTTTCAGGATGGTGAAATTCGAATTCTTTGTTTCCTGCTTCAATACATCAACCAGAATATTTCTATAAAAATACACTATATCAGCAACAACTCAGCTAATGATGAGTGTTTCTAAATTTTTGATAAAGTGTAAAATACAGTCCTAGATTCTGAGTTTGAGTTAGTGATTAAAAGGGGGAAGGAATACATTCTTTTTAAATCATTTTACTTCTTCTTAAGAAAGTGTATAAAGGCCCTTGGGGTTGCGTTGTAAAAGGAATAAAAATAATAAATAAAAAATAAAAATAGCTTTCAAAGATATGTTTAAGTGCTTGAGAGAAAAATTTTCTTTTCACTGAAACTTGAGAACTAGCTACTGAAGTCTAACAGAGCAGTAGCTCCCAACCTTCCTAATGCTCTGGCCCTTTAATACAGTTCCTCGTGTGATAGTGACCCCAACTGTAAAATTATGCTGTTGCTACTTCATAACTGTAGTTCTGCTACTGTTATAAATTGTAATGTAAATATCTGATGTGCAGGATATCTGATATGAGACCCCAAAGGGGTCGTGATCCACAGGTGGAAAACGGCAATGATAGCAAAGCTCGTCTAGGAATGAGCAATGACAGGTGGCTGTGGGCAACAGTTGATCTTAAGCATCTATTGCTCCATGATGCAATGTTACTGCTACTTGGAATTAATTTGTATACATCCACTGATTATAAGCTGGTGTTAGTCTTTGAAATTTGTTGTTGCTGTTTTCTTTATTTTTCACTATAAAAAAATTAAAAATAAAATTTTTCCCATATTCTACATTTTGATTATGGTTTTCCCTGCCACTGCTCTTCCAAGATCCTATTCTCTATACACACACCCAAATCCTTTCTTTTTATCATTAGAATACAATCAGGCATCTAAAAAATAAGATAAAAGAAAAACAAACAAACAAGAGTGGGACAAACAAACATTAAAAAAAAGTGCCAAGGAAAGAGAACAAGAAACACATACAGACACATATCCACACACACAGAACACCCATAAAAACAAAACCAGAGACCATAACATATAAGCAAAAGGTCTGTAAGATAAGTAATAAATAAATGAACAAATACATTTAAAATCCCATACAAAGCACTGTAAGGCAAAAAAAAAATCCTCCTTCAATACCATTGAATTAATTTTGTGTTGGCCCCATACTACTGGGCATGGAGTCTTTCCTTAAATGTGGTTTGAGACTCAGTTGGAGGTTATCAGTTGGGGATGTTAGGGATGGGGTCTACATCCACTCCCTCTCTCGGCACTGAGACCGGATCTGCTTAGATCTACCCAGGCCCCTTGCATGCTGCCACAGTATCTGTGAGTCCCTAAGATCACCAGCCCTGCTGTACCTAGAAGGCCCTGTTTCCTTGGTGTCTTGCATCCCAATTGGCTCCTACAATCTTTCTGCCTTATCCTGGGCCTTGAAGGGAGGGATTTGATAGAGATGCCCCATTTTGACCAACTGTTCTGAGGTCTCTCACTCTTTATACGTTGCCCAATTGCAGTTCTCCATCTTTGCTCCTATCTTCTGCAGGAGGAAGCTTCCCTGATGATGGCTGAGTGAGACACTGATCCATGAGTAGAACAGAACGTCATTAGGAGTCATTTTATAGCTGCATTCCTTAGGAGAAGAGCAGTATTTGGTTTGTCCCAGGTTCTTGGACAACCAGGCCATGTCAGAGAAGGATTCTGTCACATGGAGGTGACATCAGATCCAATCAGATATTGGTTGGTTACTCCTACACACCCCATGACAGTATGGCACTAGTGCATCTTGCATCTAGGTCACTATTGAAGACGGAAGAGCTTGTAGTCATGTTGGAGTTTACTCTTCTCTGGTAGTGTGCAGGGTATCATCTTCTACTGTGCACACTAATAAGTAGGGATGAAGGCTCTAGGTAGGCAGCGAGATACATAGGTGTTGTCTTCAATAATAGGGCTGTGCTGTCACATTGTGGAGAGCAAACAATAGCCTTAGCAACAGTCTAAGTTGTTTGGTGCCCCTTTGGTCAATAAGCCGATTAGATGTAACCCCTTTCCATCACTGGAGGTTTCATTTGGTGATGAGAGATATCCAGGGGAGAGACAGATGAACTGAAGGGTCATTGGAGGGGTTGTATGGGAACCTAATACTGGAGAAGCTTCTTAAAATATATACGTATATGAAAAAAATCTAAATTGGAATCACCAAATAATAGGGGAAGACAAAGCCCCAACCAGGCTTTGAAAATTTTTCAGAGTTCATGAAAAGGATGAAGAACCTTGGACAGGAAGGTGTTATGAGGAACCACAGAGCATCCTGGCTTCCCTCTTTCCTGAGTCCATCTCTAACCAGAACAGAGTGGCCAGTCTAGGAAAAACTGTCCTATTCCCAAGTCAAGTTCTCATGACAGCTACTTTGTTCATTGCTATAGCAAAATACCTGATGGGGCCAACTTTGTAAGGAGAGATTCATTTTGGCCTATAGCTTAGACAACACAGTTAATCATGGACAGAAAAGCATGGTGGCTCAGGTGTTGGGAGCTTGTGGTAAGGCTTCACAACTTGGCAGATCAGAAAGCAGAGAAGAGGCCCAGAAGTGGGGCAAGACTCCAATCCTCAGAAACCCACCCATAGTGACTTACTACCAGTTGTTCCTATGTACAAAGGTTTCTGTAGGCACCCAAAACAGTGCTACATGGCAGTGACCAAGAGTTCATATATAGCATGTGGTGTGGTGGCTCATGCCTTTAATCCCAGCACTTGGGAGGCAGAGGCAGGTGGATCTTTGAGTTTGAAGCCAGCCTGGTCTACAGAGTGAGTTCCAAGACAGCCAGGGCTACACAGATAAACCCTATCTCAGATAAAAAACAAAGGTTCAAATATATAAGCTTAAAACTAAGTCATAACACATTGTATATCACAAGCATGATTATATGCAATGTCCTGTAATAGGAGCAACTCAGAGCTCAGCAGTTTGGGATCCTGAAAGTCACAGAAATAAACAGAGATAAAGATATCTGATATCCAGTAAAAACTTCAGACGAGCCATGACAGAAGGCAAGGGTGTCATAGGCAAGCCAGGGAGAGACAACCAGCAACTCCAAAAGCTACAGACATAAGGTATTAAATGTTGGGGAAACAGAACAATTAAAAATATAATGTACAGATTTCCTCAACATCTCTATATTCCAAAAGAAAGCCAAATCTCCTGTTTAACCTGTAAGTGATAAGCACCGCCAGGCGGCTTTTCCTTTTTCCTTTTTTTAAATCAGGTCTTCTGGACAAATTCACTTCCATCCTTGACAACCTCTTACAGGGCAACAAACCTTAAGAAGAACATGGGACAGTCTCTAATAATTTTACTTTAACCTTGTCTTCTGAGGATGACCTTTCAGAGGTCAAGTGTCTGGCAACTGCACCTGGAAACCAAGCCATCTGGTCATCTGACTTGCCCGTATTTCACCGCTGCTTCCATCTCCACCCTTGAAAAACACGTTCTGCTGAAGTATTTCACTTTTCAGGAGGGGAATACAGATTCTGTGGGTAAAAGCTTTCTTTCCATAGAAAATCAGTCAGATACATTGACAGATAAAGACAAACAGATGAACAAACACACACACAACAAACTGAATGACGGCACCACACCCCCAGATGTGTTTCAGCGATGGAGGAAAAAAGTTGTAACAGACTTTATGAAGACTTGGTTTGAGAGATGGCTCAGCAGACAAAGGCCCTTGCCACCAAGTCTATCAAACCCGAGTTTCATCCTCATGACCCATATGGTGAAACTGAGAACCAAATCCTACCGGTTAACCACTGATCTCCACACTGGCGTCTTGGCAAGTATGTATGTATATATGTGTGCATGCAACATGCACACACACACACACAAACACACATGTGCATGTGTGCACACACATAAATAACTTGATAAACACAGATTTGAGAATCCATGATTTTTCTATTTCAAGCAGATTAGATTCTATGATGATCAATATATCAAGAAAAACAAATCATTCTTCTGACATGATGAATAGACCGTTTGACTGAATTAATTAAAATGACACATTGTCACACTGTGGGAGACTAAAATAGCTTTAGCTTTCAGGAAGACAAAGTTTTCCAAAGAATTTGCATTTGCTATAGATTAGTCAAACTGAAGTATTTCTATTAAATGGGTAATAGCATGTGAAACCACAGTGGCCTCCCTTGGGCCTTAGCCAGCAAAGAGCTGGTGTGTACCATTTTGCCTGGAAAGTTCTTTTCAAGGTTGGCCTGACTTGCTGTTCACACCAAGCTTTGCCCAGATATCATTCTCTTAGTGAGGACGCTTTTGACGTCCAAAACTTAGGGCTAGAATTCATGGCCTCTTAACCTGGTCTCCATTCTCTCACTTTTGAAAACATTGGTTAACTTTGGACATATTGAAAAACTGACTTATTCATGTCATAATGTAAATCTTATAGTTGTTCTTTCCAAATAAAGTATGCACCCCATGGACAAAGGAAATTTTTTTGGGTGTTCAAAATAGGGTAGCAAGGAAGATATGTTGAACCATGTTTTCCCACATGACTGGATGGTGGAGTGTTAAGTGAATATCTGTTAAGTGGTTATATGAGGAAGGGAATCATTATTAAGGCTCTATTTACAGTTAGGAAGGGACTTGGGCCTGCCACTGGGCAGCTGGTCTTAGGTCTAATAAGTGGACTACATCAATGTATTGACAACACCTCCATTCTAATTTGGCTGGCTCTGCATTGTATATAGACCCACTACCCAGAAAAAATCAATAGCTCATACTATTTGTTTATGATTGTTTTTAATGAACAATTCAGGGAGACCTCTGCTTTGGAATTTGGAGAGGTTAAGGAATGGCCAAGTTTCACAAGGAAATTATTTAAATTTCAATAGGACTGTGGGAGAGAGGAACAGTTCTGACAAATGGCTCTCTAGCATTTGCGCCCCTGCCTACAAACTAACTCCAACCAACAGAGTAGCATTTGTTATTGATAACTACAACAGATGTCTGTTTTTAAAAATGCTTTAAAAAATCTAATTCTTAAACCACTGAGATAGAGACATTCTAGAACTGCTGCTGCCATCTCTAACTAGTGCACGTGCCCAAAGCTGCAATCACAGGAAATGCCCACTAAGAAAAGTAAGCATTTTTTTAATACTTAAAACAGAAGGAACTAAAGATCAATGGAAGAGTTCTCTCTATATAAGACTGTGCCAGTCAGATATACATACCCAGGACCTCAGATAAGAGTTTTAGATTAATAAGCAAGAACTATAGAAAGACAGTGGGTGGGGCCCCAGAGGCACCTATGTGCACATCCTAGCTGTTTGAGCATCAAGAATTGATCTAAGGAGCCCTGAAGAGATGACTTTGTGTATAAGAGCATTTGCTATGCAAGCACCTGAGTCTGAGTTCAAATTCAAAAACAGAAAGCTATGCATGACTACAGATGCCTACACTCTTAGTATTACAGGGTCAGGTTGAACCTAGGAGCTCGCTGTCCCGCTAGCCTAGCCAAAAGAACAACGAGAGAACTCATTTCAAGGCAATAAAGTGGAGAGCAATAGAAGAAGGCATTTAGTAATCTACTCTGATGTCTACATGTATGCCCATGAGTGTACATCTGCACCCTCACATCCATGAACCACACACCA